>NC_092771.1:57161496-57163996 GCF_047496795.1 Chiloscyllium punctatum
TGTGTGTCCCTCCCTCGCTGTGTGTGTCCCTCCCTCGCTGTGTGTGTGTGTGTGTGTGTGCGTGTATGTGTGTGTGTGTGTGTCCCTCCCTCGCTCTGTGTTTGTGTGTCCCTCCCTCGCTGTGTGTGTGTGTGTGTCCCTCCCTCGCTGTCTGTGTGTGTGACCCTCCCTCGCTGTGTTTGTGTGTGTGTGTGTCCCCCTCCATGGCTCTGTGTGTGTGTGTCCCTCCCTCGCTGTGGGTGTGCTTCCCTCCCTCGCTGTGTGTGTGTGTGTGTGTGTGTGTGTCCCTACCTTGGTGTGTGTGCATATTCCTCTTTTGTTGTGTGTGTGTGTGTGTGTGTCCCTGCCTCGCTGTGTGTGTGTGTGTCCCTCCCTCGCTGTGTGTGTGTGTCCCTCCCTCGCTGTGTGTGTGTGTGCGTGTCCCTCCCTTGGTGTGTGTGCATATTCCTCTTTTGTTGTGTGTGTGTGTGTGTGTGTGTGTCCCTGCCTCGCTGTGTGTGTGTGTGTCCCTCCCTCGCTGTGTGTGTATGTGTGTCCCTCCCTCGCTCTGTGTGTGTGTGTGTGTGTGTGTGTCCCTCCCTCGCTGTGTGTGTGTGTGTGTCCCTCCCTCGCTCTGTGTGTGTGTGTGTGTGTGTCACTCCCTCGCTGTGTGTGTGTGTGTGTGTGTGTGTGTGTGTGTGTCCCTCCCTCGCTGTGTGTGTGTGCGTGTCCTTCCCTCGCTGTGTGTGTGTGTGTCCCTCCCTCGCTGTGTGTGTGTGTGTCCCTCCCTCGCTGTGTGTGTGTGTGTGTGTCCCTCCCTTGGTGTGTGTGTGTGTGTGTGTGTGTGTGTGTGTGTGTGTGTGTGTCCCTCCCTCGCTGTGTGTGTGTGTGTGTGTGTCCCTCCCTCACTGTGTTTGTGTGTGTCCCTCCCTCGCTGAGTGTGTCCCTCCCTCGCTGTGTGTGTGTGTGTGTGTGTGTGTATGTATGTCTGTGTGTCTCTCCCTCGCTGTGTGTGTGTGAGTGTCGCTCCCTCGCTGTGTGTGTGTGTGTCCCTCCCTCGCTGTGTGTGTGTGTGTGTGTGTGTGTGTGTGTGCGTGTGTGTGTGTGTTTCCCTCCCTTGCTCTGTGTGTGTGTGTCCCTCCCTCGCTGTGTGTGTGTGTCCCTCCCTCGCTGTATGTGTGTGTGTGTGTGTGTGTGTGTCCCTCCCTTGGTGTGTGTGCATATTCCTCTTTTTGTGTGTGTGTGTGTTTCCCTCCCTCGCTGTGTGTGTGTGTGTGTCCCTCCCTTGGTGTGTGTGCATATTCCTCTTTTTTTGTGTGTGTGTGTTTCCCTCGCTCGCTGTGTGTGTGTGTGTGTGTCCCTCCCTCGCTGTGTGTGTGTGTGTGTGTGTGTGTGTCTGTGTGTCCCTCCCTCGCTGTGTGTGTGTGTGTGTGTGTGTGTGTGTGTCCCCCTCCCTCACTGTGTGTGTGTGTGTGTCCCTCCCTCACTGTGTGTGTGTGTGTGTCCCTCCCTCACTGTGTGTACGTGAGTGTCCCTCCCTCGCTCTGTGTGCATGTGTGTCCCTCCCACGCTGAGTGTGCATCCCTCACTGTGTGCGTGTTCCTCCCTCGCTGTGTGTGTGCGTGTCCCAACCTCGCTGTGTGTGCGTGTCCATCCCTCGCTGTGTGTGCGTGTCCCTCCCTCGCTGTGTGTGCGTGTCCCTCCCTCGCTGTGTGTTCGTGTCTCTCCCTCGCTGTGTGTGTGCGTGTCCCTCCCTCGCTGTGTGTGTGCGTGTCCCTCCCTCGATGTGTGTGCGTGTCTATCCCTCGCTGTGTGTACGTGTCTATCCCTCGCTGTGTGTGCGTGTCTATCCCTTGCTGTGTGTGCGTGTCCCTCCCTCGCTGAGTGTGCGTGTCCCTCCCTCGCTGAGTGTGCGTATCCCTCCCTCGTTGTGTGTGCGTGTCCCTCCCTCGCTGTGTGCGTGCGTGTCCCTCCCTCGCTGTGTGCGTGCGTGTCCCTCCCTCGCTGTGTGCGTGCGTGTCCCTCCCTCGCTGTGTGTGCGTGTCCCTCCCTCGCTGTGTGTGCGTGTCCCTCCCTCGCTGTGTGCGTGCCCCCCTCAATGATTGCGAGTGTGTCCCTCCCTCGCTCTATATGAGCATATCGCTCCCTCGCTGTGTGTGTCCCCCTCGCTGTGTGTGTGTGTGTCACTCCCTCGCTGAGTGTGCGCGTGTCCCTCCCTCGCTGTGTGTGTGCGTGTCCCTCCCTCGCTGTGTGTGTGCGTGTCCCTCCCTCGCTGTGTGTGTGCGTGTCCCTCCCTCGCTGTGTGTGTGTGTGTCCCTCCCTCGCTGTGTGTGTGTGTGTGTGTGTGTGTGTGTGTGTGTGTCCCTCCCTCACTGTGTGTGTGTGTGTGTCCCTCCCTCGCTGTGTGTGTGCGTGTCCCTCCCTCGCTGTGTGTGCGTGTCTATCCCTCGCTGTGTGTACGTGTGTATCCCTCGCTGTGTGTGCGTGTCTATCCCTTGCTGTGTGTGCGTGTCCCTCCCTC
>NC_092771.1:57466496-57568996 GCF_047496795.1 Chiloscyllium punctatum
ACCTCCCCATCAAAAAGGTCTCCCAAATAGGAGATACCGTTGGACGTTCTGAATCCAGCATCAGTCAGCCCTGGCTGGAATCTCAACATTCCCACTATAGCAGTATAAGGTTTTATAGGTTGCCCTCATCCTGTTGCATTATCCTCCAGGCTTTGTTTGTATTTAATACAATAGGATTTTTACAATGATTGTAATAACTCTCAACCTGTCCATAAATAGTCGATTGATGAAGGGATATTTTGCTTGGGAGGCCTCAGTATCTAACCAGATTGACCCAATCAGCAACGTAGAATAACAGAGAGCTCAATTGGTACCTACTAAAATCCGGAAAATCCAGCCTACCCCTTACTTGTGGAAGCTGCAGCTTTTCTAATTTAACAAGGGGCCGTCTATGGCTCCAAATAAAAGAGCCAAGCAAACCATAAAGCTTACGCAGCGCCTGTCTCAGCAACATCAAGGGGAGCATTCTCATAGCATATAAAAGGCCAGGTAGGATATTCATGTTAACCAAAGCCAGGATATTGGGAGATCTTCCCAGCATTGAAAGTCCTATCTTATTTTCTCCAATAAATGCGTATAATTGACTTTATACAGCCGACCAAATGGCGGAGTATTAAAAATATCAAAGTAAAGAAAGCCCCGCAGTGACCACTGAAAACGGAAACAGGATCCATCTGGAAAATTAAATATACTGGCAAGACCTCCCAGTGGCATGGCCTATGATTTCACAAAATTGAGTTTATAACCTGAGAACAGGCCAAGTAAGTTAACCACTTGAATTAAGCGGGGCACAGAAGTCAATGGATCATTTAAGAAAAGGAGGACATCATCCGCAGAGAGAGTAATTTTGTGCTTAACCGATCCAACCTACAGAGCCATTATATTATGGTCAGCTCGTATAGCTTCCGCTAACGGCTCAATCACTAGCGTAAATAATAATGGTGAGAGAGGGCATTCCTGACAACAACCTCTGCCAACGCCAAAGCTATCTGAACTTGAATTGTTGGTGATCACCGCTGCTTTAGTAAAGACCTCTGCAACACCAAACCGTTCCAGTGTATAAAAGAGATATGGCCATTCTACCAGATCGAATGCCTTCTCTGCCTCTAGGGAGACAACTAATCCCGGTATCGCTACCTGCTGGCAGGCTTGTACCATATATAAGGCTCTTCCAATGTTATTAGTTGATCTGCGACCCTTTATAAACGCCATCTGGTCCTCTTTTATAACGTTTGGTAAAACACTCTCCAGTCTTAATGGCAACATTTTTGAGAGAACTTTAAAATCCACACTCAACAAGGATATATGTCTATACGAAGGGCAGTCATCTGGGGCCTTTCCCATCTTAAGAATGATAGAAACATTTGCTTCTCTCAGAGAAGGTGGCAGACAGCCCTGACTATGTGAATAATTAAGCATGTTTATAAGTGGCCCAAACAATTCCCCAATCAATTATTTATAGCACTCAGCCTGGAATCCATCTGGTCCGGGGGCTTTGCCACTCTGGAGCTGCTTCACCTCCTCCTGTGCTTCCTGGGTTGCCAGGGGGCATTCAAGAACAATACCTGCTCCGTGGTTAGGTCCAGGAGGGCCACGTTTTAAAGAAAACTCTATCTTCCTCGTTCTATCCTCACAGTCCTGTGATCTATACAATTCGAAATAGAACTTTCTAAAGACTGCATTGATCTTTTTACGATCACAAGTCAGGGTGATCCTTCTAATAGATGTAATGACTTGGGGAGCCTTTTTCTTTCTGGCAAGGTATGCAAGATACCTGCCAGGCTTGTCACCGTATTCAAACAATCTCTGCTTCGCAAGTAATAGCTCACTCTTTGCTGTTTGAGTAAGTGTGTTATTCAAGTGTGGTAAAGTTGCCCTAACTGCTGTGATCAGCTGTAGTTTAGTAATGGAGGGTCTGTCAACGTACGCTGTCTCACCCGCCTTCAGGCGAGCGTCGAGCAGACACTGTTGTTCTCCCTTTTGTCTTCTCCGGATCACAGAATATGAGATAATAAAACTTCACACATATGCCTCAGCAGTCTCCCAAATCACCGAAGGGTTACTGGCCGTGTTGGAGTTGATATCCCAGAAGGTTTTAAATTCCTGCCAGAAATATTTTATGAACTTACTATCCTTCAATAAGAAATGGTCTATACCCCATGTCGGGAAGCTATCTCATCATCACTGTTCTTAACCTCCATATATACTGCGGCAGTGTCAGAAATATTACCTACTTCACAAAACAATATTGAGTTCAAAAGGATTGAGGGGACAGAAACATATCGATTCTGGTATGTCACTTGTGAAGGTTAGAATAAAAAGTAAAGTCTCTAGCCTCCGGGTGAAGACACCGCCACACCTCCACCAGCCCCAACTCCCTACTCAGATCCGCCAACTGCCTAGGTCTCATAGATATGCCCGCAGAGATCTTAGATATTCTGTCCAGCCCTTGGTTGATGATACAATTACAATCTCCCCCTATAATTGTGTGGTGCACCCCGAGAGCCATCAACTTACAGAACACTTCCATCACAAATTTAAAAGGGTGCTCCGGGGGTGGGGTGGGGGGGGCAACAGAGATTCAACATCTCAAATTCCTCTCCATATATTCGGAGTTTTAATTAATATATACCATCCAGACTCATCTTTTATTGGCTCAGCATTTGGAAGGGAAGACTCATCTGAATAAGAATGGCTACTTTTTGAGCTGAAAGATGAAAAGAACACCTGGCCAAATCCACCCTATTTCAGCCTTAAATGCACCTGAGAAAGTAAATGCGTCTCCTGTAGGAAGGCTACATCCACCCTTTCTTTTTTAAGACTTGATAATATCTTTTTCCTTTTGATTAGTGAGTGGCTCTCCTTGACATTCCCAGTGCACCACCTAAACGAATGACTAGCCATGATCGTCCAAGCAAGCCCGAGACCCGCCAGGAGGAAGAACCCCACCCAAAAGACATTGAATAAAAACCAACAACGATTCACACATAAAAACACTCTTTAAACAACGATGCCAAAACAACTAAGAACTACTCCTAAAAACAAATAACATAAAATATACTTAAAAGGAGACTTTCCCCCTTGTTCACAGGAGGCACTAGTACCTTCCAATAATCCCGCCATAACATCTCCCAGCCAGAGCCATGTCCTCGGCCCAGGCATTACAAAGTAGAGTAAATAAATTCCAATATCTTATACAGCAGACGTGAAAAATGTGCGAGCTAAACCAACCCCCCCACATCATCACCTAAATACACTTAGCAAAACAACACAAGATGAAAATATATAAAATTACAATCCCAGCAAGTAATAAGCAACCAAATAAAAATAACACTCAGAAATGTCCCCTAATAATCAAATAAACAGCACGAGCTCTAGATAAGAGTCCACAGAAAGAATAAAGAAGGGGACCCCCCAGCCCACAACCCCTCACCAAGGAAAGACAGAGAAGAGAAAGAGGAAGAAAGGAGGAGGAATAAACAAAAGAGGGGGGAGCAAAATAAAGTCATTATCAATATAGTTCAAGTACCGCAGTCTATTTGAGAGAAGCCAGGAATTATTTTATTTTTTCCGGTGATCCAAAGTTATATACAGATCCTCCATGACTGCATCGCATAGAATACTGAATATTTAAATCCCTCAGATGCTTCTTCGCCTCATCAAATGCCTTGATCTTGCAGACCACAGCTGGAGACAAGACCTGGAAGAACATTATCCTGGACCCCTTGTATATCATGGCATGAGAATCCTTCCCCAAGACTCGAGCAGCATCTGTTTTTCCCCTGTAATGTTGAAGTTGAACTAGGACTGGGCGGGGGCGCTGGTCCGACCCGGGCCGGCGCACAGCAACCCAGTGGGCCCGCTCAACCCACACCTGACCCAGCTCTGACTCCAGTTACAGCAGCTGTGGGAGCCATTGCTCTAGGAAATCAACAAGATGGCCTTCCTCCTCCCGTTCGGGAAGGCCCAGCAACCAAATATTTTTCCGATGACCTCAATTTTCGAGGTCGTCAATATGTGCCTCTATGGTCGGGACTCGATGTTCCAGAGGTCAGACCTGACCCATGGATACCTCAGCAGCGGTCTCAGAGGCCGTGGTCCATTGCTCTGTACCTCCGACACGCTGCCCAAGTTTCTCGATCTCTCTATCATGTTTCTGCAGCATGACCGAGATCGACTCCCACCTGGACTGGGTCTCTTCAATGGACGCATCAACTTTTCTCGGAGTTTAATCAGCTCCAAGATCAGGCTCACCCCTGCAGGTGAGTCCCCCAGGACAGCCGCAGACATCTGTCTTGCTGCGGGGTGGGGGGAGGGGTCCCTCTCTGTTGTGAACTGCGAGACACTTTGCCTTTGGACATTTTAAAAAGCATCAAACTGGTAAATGCCAAGTCTGCAGGGCTAAAACTATTTTTAACTATTTAACAGGTGAGGTGAGAATGGGTACCCCACTTTGCCTGAGTCTTGGACAGAGCTCTGTAGACTCAGACCTGCTGGGTCGCCATCATCTTGGATCTCCCTGATACCTTGCTTAAATTAAAAGGGAAAAAGGCAAAAGACAGAAAATTACAAACTGATCAGCCTAACCTCGATCGTGGGTAACTTCCTGGAATCTACTGTGAAGGATGAGATTTGTGAATAATTAAGTAGGGCGAAGTCAGTATGGTTTCATCAAGGGGAGGTCATGCTAATGAATCTGTTAGAACACATTGAGGATGTAACAAGCAGGTTAGATCAAGGAGCGCTAATGGATACTATGTGTCTGGACTTCAAGAAGGACGTTAACAAGGTGCTTCACAGGAGGCTGCTGAGTAAGGGCCCATGGTATCAGAGATAAGGTACTAGTGTGTACAGAAGCTTGGCTGTCTGGCAGAAGATAGAGAGTGGGAATAAAAGGCTCCTTCTCAGGATAGCAGTCAATGACAACTGGTGTTTTGCAAGGGAACCACAACTTTTTACTTTGTACGTTAACAATCTAGATGAAGGAACTGAGGGCAATCCAGCGAGGTTTTCAGATGATGCAAAGGTAGATAGAGGGACAGGTATCATTAAGATGGCAGGGAGGCTGCAGAAGGATTTAGACATGGTAGGAGAGTGGGCAAAGACGTGGCAGATGGAGTACACTTGGGAAAGTGCGAGGTTATGCACTGCAGTAGGGAAGAAGAGAGTCATGGACTATTTCATAGCTGGGGAGCAAATTCAGAAGTCTGAAGTACAAAGTGTTGCGAGTTCCAGTCAGGATTATCTCAAGGTAAATGTGCAGGCTGTGTCAGTAGTTACGAAGGTGCTGTATCTGCCACACAGTGTGTTTGAAATTTTATATTCAGCAAAAGAACTGAGCCAACTCTTATAAACAATGATATTTGTTTATTGAACGCAATTAATATTAGAACAATAAAACGTATTATAACGTAATGAAAAACACTACAATCTATCTTATGGGTTAACGTAAGCTTGGATGATCACATACCACCCCACCAGAAGTTGACCGGATTCCACGTGGTGAAGTCTTCTTGTTCTTCTGATGGCCTTGTAGGCGTCTTCTCTTTCAGTGGTTATTCTCGAGTTACCACTCTCTGAGGGGTCTTATGGGGATTCTTATCCTCCCAAGTCTTCACGCCTTTTGGGAGGGTGTGGAGGATATGCCAATGAAATGATCAGGTTCATTTACCCTGATCAATCAGATCCAACCTGGGGTTGTCACATTGATGGCCCAAAGGGCGAATTTCCATTGTCCCCTTCAGGTCCAACTTCAGGTTGGTATTACAGGGTCTGGAGCTGTCAGGTTTGTTTGCAAACCATCTCTGGGTAGCTGCAGTCTGTCTGGATTCTGCAGCATGTGGAAGAGTTTGGTCAAGGATGGGTTCTACTTCCCAGCATGCTTTAATCATTGTTCGTATTTGCAACTCCATGGTAAATTTATTATTGTCCATTGTAAGATTATTATTTCAGGTGGTCAATCTAGTCAGAAAGGCAAATACAGTGATGACATTTCTTTTGTGATGACTTGAATGGATGGATTTCCGCGGCTGTATAAGACTGGTCAGACCACATTTGGTGGATTATGTAGAGTTTTGGGCCACATAACTCATAAAGGATGTAGCACCCAGGAGCGTGTTCAGAGGAACTTCATAAGAATGTTCCTAGGAATAAAAAGCTTAACATATGAGGTCTCTGGGTCTATACTCGCTGGAGTGTATAAGGGTGAAGGGGGCTCTAATAGAAGCATACAGAATACTGGTTGCCTGGTCAGAGTAGACGTTGGGAAGATGCTTCCACTGTTCGGAGAGAAAGCACTCAAGGATATAGCCCAAGAGTCAAGAGAAAATCTTTAGAACGGAGATAAGGAGAAATGCCTTCAGTCTGAGAGTGGTGAGTCTATGGTAAGGATGGCAGTTTCCTTCCCTAAAGGACATTAGTGAACCAGGTATGCTTTTCTTGGCAATCGATTCATAACCACTATCAGTCTCTTAATTCCAGATTTGAATTCAAGCTCCGCCACTTGCTGTGGCAGGATTTGGACCCAGGTCACCAGAACATTATCTGGGTTTATCACATAAGAATTCAATTATAACACCACGAGGCCACTGACTTGCCCAATCCTCCACAGTGTGACTGACGTGTGAAGTATGACATGCGCTGGGAGTTGTCTTCATGTTATCCTTGACTTCCTCATCAAGATATGGATGATTTTTTTCCATAATACAATTCCTCTTTGGTCTTTATTATCTTCCTAATTGTTTGCCAAATTTCTTCAGCTGTCCTGCCTTTGACTGTTACTTTCTTCCCCCAGACCATCACAGCCAAATCCCTCCTTCGGTCTGTATAATTATCATTGCCTAAAACTAAAACTCACATGTATGACTCAGTCTTCACTCTTTCAATCTGAATGTGAAACTCCAGCATGTTGTGGTTATTCCTTCCAAGGCAAAGCTCATCCACCAATCCTTCCTTGTTACATAATATCAACTCTAAATTAGATCAGATGCCTTACATTTTGGAAACAGGCCCTTTGGCCCAACAAGTCCACACCAACCCTCCGAAAAGTAACCCACCCAGACCCCTCTGAGTTACATAACTCACTCTATGGGCAATTTAGCATGGCCAATTCACCTGGCCTGCACATCTTCAGACTGTGGGAGGAAACCCATGCAGACAGGGGGAAAATGTACAAACTACACGCAGACAGTCCCCCGAGGCTGGAATCGAACCTGGGTCCCTGTCGCTGTGCTAACCACTCAGCCCCATTCTCCGGTTGTTTCCATGATGGCCTGCTCTCAGAAATAATCTCTCATACACTCTCTGAATCTTTATTCAAGGATATCACTGTCAAGTTGATTAATTGAGCCAATTTGCATGTTCAAACCACCCATAGTTACTGTTGTGCCCTTGTTACAAACCCTCACTCTTTTCTACCTCAGAAGTACTTTTGGGGGGAATAGTGGCTGAAAATTACTCTTCCCAAGAGGTTTCTTCTCTTGCATTTATTAGCACTGAGACAAATTTCAAATTATTTTTGGCACAAAACACTTTGAGAAGGTCTGAGTTCCCACTCACATGAACAAATGTTTATTTTCTTTTCACTAGCCACATTTCCCAGTAAATATCGAAGATTTAAAAGGACTAAAAGTGGTCATGAGATAGCTTTAGTAAACAGGGGTGAGGAAAATCCCAAAGACTTATTTTCATGTATAAGGAGCAAGAGGGTAACTAGTGAAATGTTTGGCCCGCACAAGGACAAAGGAAGAAAGTTATGCATGGAGTCAGAGACAATGGGTGAGATTCTTAGGGAGTACTTTGCATCTGTATTCACCAAGGAGAGGCAGATGACGGATGTTGAGGTTAGGGATAGATCTCTGAGTACTCTGGGTCAAGTCTTCATAAAGAGGGAGGAAGTTTTGGACACTCTGAAAGGTATAAAGGTAGAGAAGCCCCAAAGTCTGGATGGGATCAATCACAGGTTACTGAGGGATGTGAGTGTGGAAATAACTGGGACTTTAAAATATATCTTTGCAGGATGATTGAACATGGGTGAGGTCCCGGAGGACTGGCGAATTTCTAATATTGTCCCCTTGTTTAAGAAGGATAGCGGGGATAATCCAGGTAATTGTAGACCGGCAGGCCTGATATCATTGGTAGGGAAGCTGCTGGAGAAGATTCTGAATGACTTGAGTAAGGCGTTTTATTAGGTTCCCATGGTCGGCTGATGGAGAAAGTGAAGTCGCATGGGGTCCAGAGTGTTCTATCTAGATGGATAGAGAACTGACTGGTCAACAGGAGACAGAGAGGAGTAGTGGAAGGGGATGTCTCAAAATGGAGACCTATGACCAGTGGTATGCAACAGCGTTCTGTACTGGGACAACTGTTGTTTGTGATATATGTCAATGATTTGGAAGAAGGTATTGGTTGCTTGATTGGCAAGTTTGCAGATGACACCAAGATTGTTGGAGTAGAAGATAGTGAAGTGGACTGTCAGAGAATACAGCAGAATATAGATAAATTGGAGAGATATGCACAGAAATAGAAGACGGAGTTCAATCTGTGCAAATGCGAGGTGATGCATTTTGAAAGATCCAGTTCAAGAGTGAACAACATAGTAAACGGAAAACCCCTGAGGAAGATTGACTTACAGTGAGATCTGGGTGTTTCGGTCCATTGTTGGGCAGCACGGTGTCACAGTAGTTAGCACTGCTGCCTCACAGCGCCAGAGACCCGGGTTCAATTCCTGAGCCAGGCGACTGTGTGGAGTTTGCACATTCTCCCCCTGTCTGCGTGGGTTTCCTCCAGGTGTTCTGGTTTCCTCCCACAGTCCAAAAATGTGCACGTCAGGTGAATTGGCCACGCTAAATTGCCCGTAGTGTTAGGTAAAGGGGTAAATGTACAGGAATGGGTAGGTTATGCTTTGGCGGGTCAGTGTGGACTTGTTGGGCCGAAGGGCCTGTTTCCACACGAAGTAATCTAATCTAGTGACCTACGTTTCCTGAAGATGCCAACACAGGTCAGCAAAGTGGTCAAGATGGCATATGGTATGCTTTCCTTCATTGGATCAGGTGTTGAGTACAAGTGCTGGCAGGTCATGTTACAGTTGCATAGGACTTTGGTTTGGCCGCATTTGGAATGCCGTATATAGATTTAGATTTAGATTACTTAGTGTGGAAACAGGCCCTTTGGCCCAACAAGTCCACACCGACCCGCCGAAGCACATCACACCCGTACCCCTACATTTACCCCTTACCTAACATTACGGGCAGTTTAGCATGGCCAATTGACCTGACCTGCACATCTTTGGACTGTGGGAGGAAACCGGAGCACCCAGAGGAAACCCATGCAGACACGGGGAGAATGTGCAAACTCCACACAGTCAGTCGCCTAAGGCGGGAATTGAACTCGGGTCTCTAGTGCTATGAGGCAGCAGTGCTGACCACTGTGTCGCCTACAAAGATAAAGAAAGAAAGACTGAGTAGATTAGGACTATTTTCATTACAAAGTCGAAGGTTGAGGTCTACAAAATCAAGACAGATATATACAGGATGGATAGGAAGAAGCTTTTTCCCCAGATTGTGGAACTCAGTTACTCGGGGTCATGAGTTCAAAGTGAGAGGGGAAAGGTTTAGTGCAGATATATGTGGCAAGATCTTTATGCATAGGGTGGTAGCAGCCTGGAACGTGCGGCCATCTGAGGTAGGAGGTGCAGAAGTGATAGCGTTATCTAAGATGTATTTAGACAGAAACATGAATGGGGAGGGAGCAGAGGAATACAGACTCTTAGAAAATAGGTGCAGGTTTAGAAAATAGGAGAATCTGGATCAGCACAGGCTAGGAGGGCCGAAAGGTCTGTTCCTGTGTCGGAATGTTCTTTTTTTCTTTATCAATCATTCTAAAAATAGCAAGTTTTTAACTTACTGTATGCTACAATTTAATAATGTTAACGATTTATTTATTTCATAGTGCATGTCAAATTATTGCCATTTCTAAATTACAGTCACAGGGTCAAAGAGATGTACAGCATGGAAACAGACCCTTCGATCCAACTTGTCCATGCGACCAAATATCCCAACCCAATCTAGTCCCACCTGCCAGCACTCAGCCCATATCCCTCTAAACACTTTCTATTCATATATCCATCCAGACGCCATCGAAATGTTGCAATTGTACTAACCACCACCACTTCCTCTGGCAGCTCATTCCACACACGTACAACCCTCTGAGTGAAAAAGTTGCCCCATACATCTCTTTTATATTTTTCCCTTCCCAACCGAAAACTATGCCCTCTAGTTGTGGGCTTCACCACGCCAGGGAAAATACCTTGTCAATTTACCCGATCCATGGTCCCTCATGAGTTTATAAACCTCTATAAAGTCACCCCCAGTCTCCAACGTTCCAGGGAAAACAGCTCCAGCTTGTTCAACCTCCAGCTGTCGCTCAAACCCTCCAACCTTGGCAACATGCATGTAAATCTTTTCTGAACACTGTCAAGTTTCACCTAATCTATCAGGTCCTGGGGATTTTTCCACCTTTATGCATTTCAAGACATCCAGCACTTCTTCCTCTGTAATATGGACATTTTTCAAGACGTTACTATCTATTTCTCAGTATATCTACATCTCCCATGTCCTTCTCCTGAGTAAACACTAATACAAAATACTCGTTTAGTATCTCTCCCATCTCCTGCAGCTCCACACAAAGGCACCTTGCTGATCTTTGAGGACTCTATTCTGTCTCCTTATTTGCCCTTTTGTTCTCAATGTATTTGTAAAATTCTTTTGGATTCTCCTTAACTCTATTTGTCAAAGCTAACTCATGTCCCCTTTTTGCCTTCCTGATTTCCCTCTTTGGTATACTCCTCCTGCCTTTCTACTCTTCTAAGGATTCACTCGATCTATCCTGCCTGTACCTGTCATATCCTTCCTTATTTTTCTTAACCAGACCCTCAATTTCTTTAGTCATTCAGCACTCTCTATACCTACCAGCCTTTCCTTTTACTCTAACAAGAACATACTGTCTCTGGACTCCGGCTATCTAATTTCTGAAGGCTTCCCATTTTCTAGCCATATGCTTACGTGCGAACAGTTGCCACGATCAGCTTTTGAAAGATATTGCCTAATATCGTCAAAATTGGCCTTTCTTCAATTTAGACCTTCAACTTTTACATCTAGTCTATCCTTTTCCATCATTATTTTAAAACTAATCGAATTGTTGGCAAATAACTGAAGCTCACACATTTTAGGTGAGAAATTAAATCGATTGATTGTATTTAAATGTGTAAGAGTTATAATTCTATTTGATTGTTCAATCACTTGCTCACTCTGAATATGCAATCAGTCAGTGGTCAATCTTTTTGCAAATGATAGAGCGATAATATGTGCATTTGAATACTGCGCTTCCATGTGTAATTGTGATCACCAAAATAGTCAGACAACATATTCTTCTTCAGTACAAAACAAAATGTAGTTCTTTACTTTTGTATCATAAAACGTTGTTCGGTGTTTATATTTTAGTTCCATCAAATAAAATTAATTTTATTGTTTTCAAAGATGATGCAGTTATTGTTCAGTTAAATAATTATAGCTCATATCTTATTATTGCCCAATTCACAAACATGGTAAACCCCTGATCATTGTTCAGGTCAGTAAACCCATCGCTTTGCATCATGATCGACATTAAAAGTGGATTTCAAAAGGGTGAATTCGGGTACAGTACTACTGGACCTCACAGCTGCCCGTGGCACTAAGTCAGACACTGGCCTGCTCCTGAATCTATCCAGAAAGTTTCCATCCTGGGTCAGGGCAGTCATTCAAACATTCTCTGAAGGAGAAACATTTAAGATCCGCCTTGAGCAGGAGTAAAGAAACCAACAGGCTATCACTGCTCTCAGTGCAGGTATCAATGCTGTCGAAATTAGATACCAATGACTGACCAGGATTCAGGTCTAACAAATTGATCTTCAGTCAGAGCCTGGCACATGGAGCACCTGTATGGACATGGAGTGTCAGAATCACAACGCACAAGTTACTTATGGTGATAACATCTGGCATGTCCCCCAGAGTCCATACATCTGCATCCTGGACAAGACACTGGGTGTAAACGTTCGCAATTGACAGTCTATGGCAGCATTTTGTGTCTCACAGTGTACCCTCTGAACCTATATTCAATAAATGTACCTTCATATTAACTAGTTTCAAACAAAAATTGTACTTGTTTGTGGATGGTCAGATAATAATTGATAGGACACCCAACAGAATGCTTCTGAAGAAACCGGGAGCAAACGGCAAGCCATGAATAATTGTAATAACGGAACTTGATGGATTTTGTCTGGTCTAGGTAACCACGCATATTGTGCTGGCACTTAGGTGAATGTAACAATGCACATCAAAACTGGAAGTCAAGATCTAATGCCCTGCCCCAGCTTCCTGACCTCACACAGCTCACTCCCTCGCACGCCTCACTCGCTCAATCAAAAATTAATGAGAATCCACAAAGTGAGTGAAACTTGGAACACAGAACAGTACAGCACAGTAAGAGCCATTCAGCCCTCAATGTTTTGCTGGCCTTTTATCCTACTCTTAGATCAGACGAACCTACATACCCTTCAATGTACAAACTTCCATGTTCCTATCCAAGAGTATTCTTAACTATCCCTGTAGGGGGTAGTGTAATTTTTAAACGGTTAGCTGCCTTTTAGTCTTTTCTACCTCATAGTAAACACAAGCAGACACTCGAAACTGTTGCTGGACCTCCCCCACGTTTATATGAATGAAACTGTTGTAACAGCTTTCCTCGATAGTTGAGAGACCGCCCTTAACCACAGTTGTACAACATCATCCATATAAGGGAAGAACGGGAAGCTCAAACACTGATTGGCCAAGTGAATAACAAAATAATCGCAGGCACCAGAACCCAAATAAGGAAAACAGTGGGGAATCCTAGCACTCGTTGGTCAAGGCAGCAGTAGTAGACAAAGCCCACATATACATGTATATAATGCGTGGAGATTACTATGCTTGTATGTGTGTACCTTTGGGAACAGCACCCGACTTTGCAAAGTTGAATGAAAAAGTTTTGGACAGACTCCTTCGTGTCTTTGCTCCTGGGAAGGGAAATAAAAAGTGCCGTGGATGGGGCTGGACAGCCACTTACCTCGCACATCCCTAATGTATCTGACTCTACTACCACAGCTGGCGGTGCATTCTGCCCACCCACCACTCTCTGAATAAAGAACCTACCTCTGGCATCTCCTCTAAACCTTCCTCCAATCACTTTAAAGTTATGCCCTTTGTTGATAGACAATTCTTCCCTGGGAAAAGGCTCTGGCTATCCACTCTATGTCTCTAAAAATCTTGTACCTCTCTGTCAAGTCACCTCTTATCCTTCTTCACTCCAGTGAGAAAAGCCCTAGCTTTCTCAACCTTTCTTCCTAAGACATGGCCTTCAGTCCTGGCAGCATCCTGGAAGATCTGGTCTGTACACTCTCTGAGACTTCCACATGTGAGTGCGAGCAGCAGCGGAGGAAAGACGAACCCGAAAGACTGCAACTAAGGTAAGGCAGTTTTTCTAAAATTACTTACCAGTAGCGGGCAGCGTTGTTTTCTCTTTCACAGAAGGAGCTGGAGCAGTGGAGGAAGTAACGAGGACCAGAGGGGCAGCCGGGAAGGAAAGCAGTGAGTACATATATCAGCAAAGCATTTAAAAAGAATAGGGAGGGGGGAAAAGAAGAGTGGGTGTTGCACTACTATTTGGAGAGCGTATCACTGCTACAGAAGTTACCATTGTCGAGGAAGATCTGCCTACCCAAGTCAATATGGGTGGAAATTAGAAACAGCAAGGGAGCAGTCACCTCGTGAGGGGTTTACTACAGGCTCGTGAGGGGTTTACTACAGGGAGATTGAAGAAAGCATAGGTCGGCAGATTTTGGAAAAGTGTGGATGTAGTAGGGTTGTTGTGATGGGTGATTTTAACTTTGCCAATATTGATTGGAACCTCCTTCGAGCAGAAGATTTGAATAGAGCTGTTTTTGTAAGGTGTGTTCAGGAGGGCTTCCTAACTCAGTACGTTGACAGGCCGACGAGGAGAGAGGCCATTCTAGACTTGGTGCTCGGAAACGAGCTGGGGCAGTCTCAGATCTTGTGGTGGGAGAGCACTTTCATGACAGTGACCACAACTGCCTCACATTCTACATAGTTATGGAGAAGGAGAGGATTAGGCAAACTGGGAAGATATTTAATTGGGGAAGAGGAAAGAATGATGCAATTAGTCATGAGATAGGAAGCATGGACTGGGAGCAATTGTTCCATGGTTAAGGCACTATAGACATGTGGAGACTGTTTAAGGAACAGTTGTTGCAATGATGAATAAATATGTTCCTCTGAGAGAGGCAAGAAGGGGTAATATAAAGAAACCTTGGATGATGAGAGCGGTGAAGCTTCTCGTCAAAAGGAAGAAGGTAGCTTACATAAGGTGGAAGAAGCTAGTGACAACCTCAGCTCTAAAGAATTACAGGCAGGCGAGGAAGGAGCTCAAAAATGGTCTGAGGAGAGCCAGGAGGGGGCACGAGAAAGGATTAGCAGAACGGATTAGGGAGAACACAAAGGCATTTTATACTTATGTGAGGAATAAGAGAATGGTCAACGAAAGAGTAGGGCCGATCAGGGTTAGCATAGGGAACTTGTGTGTGGAGTCTGAGGAGGTAGGGGAAGCCCTAAATGAGTTTTTTGCTTCTGTCTTTATTAAAGTAACAAACTTTTTAATGAATGAAACATTTGAAGAGCAGGTGTGCATGCTGTAATGGATAGAGATAGGGGAAGCTGATGTGCTGAAAAGTTTGTCAAACATTAAGATTGACAAGTCGCCAGGCCCGGACCAGATTTGCCCTCGGCTGCTTTGGGAAGCGAGAAATGTGATTGTTTCACCACTTGCGAAGATCTTTGCATCCTCGCTCTCCACTGGAGTGTTACCTGAGGAGTGGAGAGAGGCAAATGTAATTCCTCTCTTCACGAAAGGAAATAGGGAAATTCCTGGCAATTACAGACCAGTCAGTCTCACGTCTGTCGTCTGCAAGGTGTTGGAAAGGATTCTGAGGGATAGGATTTAAGACCACCAGGAAGAACATGGCTTTATGAAATGCAGTCAACACGGCTTTGTGAGGGGCAGGTCATGCCTCACAAACCTTATCGAGTTCTTTGAAGATGTGACTAGAAATGTTGATGAGGGTCAAGCTGTGGATGTGGTCTATATGGACTTCAGCAAGGCATTTGATAGGGTTCCCCATGGTGGGATCATTCAGAAGTTCAGGAGGAATGGGATACAGGGGAACTTAGCTGTCTGGATTCAGAATTGGCTGGCCAACAGAAGGCAGCAAGTGGTAGTAGAAGGGAAATATTCTGCCTGGAAATCTGTGGTGAGTGGTATTCCACAGGGTTCTTCCTTTGCCCTCTGCTGTTTGTAATTTTTATAATGATTTGGATGAGAGGACTGAAGGATCGGTCAGCAAGTTTGCAGACGATACAAAGATTGGAGGTGTCGTTTACCGTATCGAGGGCTGATGAAGGCTGCAGCTGGACATTAACAGGATGCAGAGATGGGCTGAGAAGTGGCAGATGGACTTCAACCTGGATAAATGCGAGGTGATGCATTTTGGAAGGTCGAACATGAAAGCTGAGTACAGGATTAAGGATAGGATTCTTGGCAGTGTGGAGGAACAGAGGGATCTTGGTGTGCAGGTACATAGATCCCTTAAAATGGCCACCCAAGTGGACAGGGTTGTTAAGAAAGCATATGGTGTTTTGGCTTTCATTGACAGGGGGATTGAGATGAAGAGCCGTGAGATCTTGTTGCAGCTTTATAAATCTTAGGTTAGACTGCACTTGGTACACTGCATCTAGTTCTGGTCGCCCTATTATAGGAAAGATGTGGATGCTTTGGAGAGGGTTCAGAGGAGATTTACCAGGATGCTGCCTGGCGTGGAGGACTTATCTTATGAAGAGAGGTGAATGAGTGCGGACCTTTTTCATTGGAGAAAAGGTGGAGGAGAGGAGACGTAATTGAGGTATACAAGATAATGAGAGGCATTGATAGAGTCGATAGCCAGACACTATTTCCCAGGGCAGAAATGGCTAATACGAGGTGTCATAATTTTAAGCTGGTTGGAGGAAAGTATAGAGGAGATGTCAGAGTTGTGAGAGCATGGAATGCGTTGCCAGCAGCAGTTGTGGAAGCGAGGTCATTGGGGACATTTAAGAGACTGCTGGACATGCATATGGTCACAGAAATTTAAGGGTGCATACATGAGGATCAATGGTCAGCACAACATCGTGGGCTGAAGGGCCTGTTCTGTGCTGTACTGTTCTATGTTCGATGTAGCAACCAGAACTTCATACAATATTCTAAGTGTGGTTGGACCACAGCTTTATAGAGTTATGCATTAACCTCACTGCTCATCAACTCAATACCCCTGTTAATGAACGCCAACACACTATATGCCTTCTTAGCAACCCTGCAAACTTGGGTGGCAACTTTGTGGGATCTATGGACATGGAGCAAAATATCCCTTTGTCACTCTACACTGCCAGGAATTCGGCCTTTAACCCTGTATTGTGTGTGCAAATACAACCTTCCAAAATAAATCGCTTCACAATTTTTAAGGTCGAACTGTATCTGCCACTTATCAGCACAGCTCTGCATCCTGTCAATGTCCTCTTGTAACCTATACCAACCTTCCATACTATCCACAACTCCACCAACCTTCATGTCATCGGCAAACGTATTAACCCACCATTCTACTTACTCATCAAACTCATCTATAAAAATCACAAATACCACAGGTCACAGAGACAATCCCTATGGAACACCACTGGTCACTGAGCTCCAGGCTGAATACTTTCCATCTGCTACCACTCTCTGTCTTCTGTGGGCCTGCAAATCCATATCCAGACAGTCAAACTTTCCTGTGCCCCATGCCTCCTTACCTTCTGAATGCGCCTACAATGGGGAACCTTATCAAATGCCTTGCTAACATTCTTGTTCACCACATCTACTGGTCGACCATCATCAACATGTTTTTTCACATCTTCAAAGAACTCAATAAGTTTCTGAGGAATGACCTGCTGCTGACCAAGCCATGCTGACTACCTCTAATCAAACTATTGTCTTCTAGGTAATTGTAAATCCTGCCTCTCAGAATCTTCTCGAATACTTTGCCCACCACCGATATAAGGCTGACTGTTCTGTTATTCCCATGGTTATCCCTATTCCCTTTCCTGAACAAGGGAATAACATTTGCCATCTTTCAATCATCTGGCAATTCTCCAGTGGACAATGAGGACTCAAAGGTTATCGCCAAAGACACACAAATCTCTCCCATCACTTCCTGGAATAACTTTGGGTATACCCCCCATCTGACCCAGTTTATTTATCTGTCCTTACGTTTGTACTTCAATCAGTCTGTACTTCCCTTCAACTTTTCTATTCCATGTCCAACCAACTGATTCACTGCTTCCCATTTCAACGCTATATACCGTGCCGCCTGCCTGCTTAAGTACGGTTCCCAACGTCCTGTGAATCACAGAATGAAAAAAGAAGGAATGCACCAACGCCTTCCTGATGAATGGCTTATGCCTAAAACATCAACACGCTTGCTCCTCGGATGCCGCCTGATCTGCTGTGCTTTTCCAGCTCCACACTTTTGGACTCTCATCTGTATCAACTGCAGTCCTCACTTTCTACATTACTGCAGCTGTCCACTCTGTACACTGAGTGGGGAAGTAACCATCAAAAAGTCATTGTATGTGAAGCTGACTGCTCAGTTCTGGAGAGTTGCACTTGATGAATACGTTTTTTTAAAAAAAGAAATGACAGTTCAACATTCAGTGCCAGAGTTATAATTTTGGTTCATGGTTTGAGCAGCCTTATAAGAAATAGTGAATGACTGAAGAACTCCAAGGTACAGAGTACTCCAAGTGATATGTTCCACCTTATGTTAATGCTGGGAGTATTACCAGACAGACTGATGTGGTAAAGGAATGAGTTGACATTTGGAGGTGTGACATTTTTGCCATCACAGAGACGTGTTTGAGGGAGGTCAGGGTCAACAACTCAATATTCTGTTATACTGTAAAATATGGGCAGGAGAGGAGAGGGTGTTGAAGAGGAGATGGTGTTGTATTATTAATTAAGGAGTCAGTTACAGCGGTAAGGAAGGACAATATCTTGGAAGAGTCTTCAAATGAGGGTTTATCAGCCAAGGTTAGGATCAAAATGTTGACAGAACACACTGCTGGGGATATTTTATATAGCCCCAGAAAGATGAAAATACAGGAGCAGATGTATAACCAATTCACTGAAGTGTCTAGGAATGCAAGGCTGAAGATGTTAGAGATAGGGAAGCAATGCTGGAGATGTTACCGAGATAGGAAAACAAGGGTGGAGATGTTATGGAGAGAGGAAAGCAAGGCTGGAGATGTTATGGAGATAGGAAAGCAAGGCTGGAGATGTTACAGGAAAAGGAAAGCGAGGCTGGAGATGGCCGAGAGATAGCGTTGTCTGTGCATTTTCGAACATGTTAGTGAAATATTTTTAAATTCAATCACAGGACATAGGGAGAAGTGTAGCAGCTGGAAGGTATAGAGATAGGGAGACATGTAAGGGCTGTCAGAAGTTGCAGTCATAGATGGGTCTGGAGTATGAGATAAAAATTGTGGAGATATGGAGGGTTGTGGGGATACTGAGACACAGATGAATGTAGCGGCTGGAGAAGATGACAAAGAGAGATACAGATATCCAAGTAGATAGTTTAAAAATGCAATTGAGCAATGTCTTAATAGAGAAAATATTAAAGAAATCTTTGGAATAGAGAAGGCACTGGGAGGAACTGAAGGAGTGAGACCTTGGATTGTCCAATCACGACAGAAATAGAGTCAGTGTCATACAGCACAGGACAGGCCATTCGGTTGACAGTGACACAAATAAAAAGCCCTGCACACCCTGGAAACTCCTCCTTCCTAACGTCTGGGGGTAAGTGCTAGATTTGGGAGAGGTGTCCTATAGACTGCTCAAACAACAATGTGACATAACAAAACCAGACGGTGTCAGATCAAACACTGACATGGAAACCTCCTGCTGACTCCCCTACATCAGCCTCACGGGGTCAGATCAAACACTGACACGGAAACCTCCTGCTGACTCCCCTCCCTCAGCCTCACGGTGTCAGATCAAACACTGACACAGAAACCTCCTGCTGACTCCCCTCCCTCAGCCTCACGTTGTCAGATCAAACAATGACACAGAAACCTCCTGCTGACTCCCCTCCCTCAGCCTCACGGTGTCAGATCAAACACTTACACGGAAACCTCCTGCTGACCCCCCCACCTCCCTCAGCGTCACGGTGTCAGATCAAACACTGACACGGAAACCTCATGCTGACACCCCTCCTCAGCTGGTGGATCAGTGTCCCTCTACATTGAAAAACACTTGGTGGAAGCACTGAGAGAGTGACAGTGCTGGAGAATGTATACTGGGTGGGCCATTTCAAACCCAACAGCAAGAGCGGCTCAGCAGCAGCATTGCAGATCGAGGTGGTCGTGTCCAAAACGACATAACTGCTTCACTGCGTCTGGACTGAGTCGGGGGGAATGACTGACAGGTAGAAACATCCTTGATCTCATCCTCACCAACCTACCGGCTGCAGACACATTGATCGATAACCGTATTGGGAACGGCGAGTACTGCATACAGTATTCTGGAGACAAAGTTCCACTTTTACATCGTGAAGACCCCCTGTGCATTTGTGATACCATCACTGTGCTTAACAGGGCAGATTTCCAATAGATTTTGGAACTTTGCACTGGCCTGTGTGAGGCGGTTCGGGTCATTATCAACAGCAGAAGAATTGTACTCCAGCATAAGTTTCACTATCACTGCCTGGTGTATGCTCCACTTTATCCTGACCATCAAGCCAGGGATACAGCCTTGTTAATGGAGAATACAGGAGGGCCTGCCTATAGTAGCACCAAATACACCTCAGAATGAGATGAAGTTACTAAATTGAGCCACTTACTCACCACACGGTATAAATAGAAATTGATACACAGATCCATCCAATGAATCAGGACTCATCTCTGCAATCCTCTCCTATACAGTCTGGGTGAGTGGTGGTGGACAATCACACAACTCACCGGAGGAGGAGGATCCACAAATACCACCTTCCTCAAAGATTGAAGCGCCCAGCACAATAATAGGAAAACTAAGGCTGAAACTTTCACAACAATGTTCAGACAGAAATGTCGATGGGAGGATCAACTTTAGTCTCCTCCAGATGGCAGTCTTCAGCTAAACGATTTACAACAAGAAAACACACAGCTGAATTCGAGAGGTGAGGTGACAGTGACTTCACTTTCAACATGATCATAACGGCATTTGACCAAATGTCGTATCCAGGATTAACGGCAAACCTGGAGCAAATAGGAATCGTCTGCATTGGCAGAAGTTACACCTGGTACAAAGGAAGGTGGCCGGGGTTGGTGGAGACGGAACCATCTCAGCTCAGCCGCAGTTCCCCAAGGGAGGGGTTTCTGGTTAAGCCTGTAGATCAGAAATGGAAAGGTAGGGCACCATACCCCGACAGGATGATTGGGCTGCTCTCTCGTTAGACAGAGACAACTGGCGGTAGATTAACTGGACAGTCATCATGCCTCAAGTGAGGGAGAGCTTGAGTTGGACAGCCCTTATCATACACCTCAGTCAGTGCAGGAATTGAACCCACACTGTTAGTATTAATCTGTATTACAAACCAGCTGTCCAACTACCCAAGTCATCACTCAGCTCCATGTGGTCGGTATTGTAATATTCCATTCAGATATGTTGCTAAACACCTTTGGAGCAGGTGGAACTAGAAGCCAGCTTCCAAGCTCAGAGAGAGGGAGAGCATCAGTGAGCTGGAGAAGTGCTCTCTGCCCTAGGCCCAATAATTATCAGCTGCTTCATAAATGACCATCCCGACTCAAGTGAAGTCACAACTGGGATTGTTTACCAATGACTGGACAATATTCACCACTATTAGTGATTTACTCTGGTACTGAAGCAATCCATATCCAAATGCAACAAAGACCTGGAAATATGAAGGTGTGTGCTTAACAGTGAAAAGTCCCATTCCCATTGCACACAGACCAGACAACGACTACCTCTAATAATTGAAAATGGAATCATATCCTCTAATGTTCAATGTCACCACCATCACTGAACTCCCAACGACCAATATCCCGCGGATTACCATTAACCAGAACTGGACTGACCATATACTTTCGTACTCAGATGCTGCCTGACCTGTTGTGCTTTTTCAGCGTCACACTTTGACGCATATAAATTAATTGGCTACAAGAATATCTCAAGGGCGAGGAATCCTGCAGAAATAACATACCTCATGATTTCCAAAAGCCTGTACACCATCTATAAAACCATCTCTATATTGAATGTGTGTGCGATGAAATACCTGCCCCCTCCCCATTTTCCCTGTGAATGCAGCTTCACCCCTCAACCACTGACACTCAGGAGCATCAATACCTGCCATCTACACGGTGCTCTGCAGAAATTTAACAAGGCTTCTTACAACGTACCTCTGAAACCATGACCATCAAGAAGGACAAGGGAAACAGACACATGGGATTATCATCATGTTCGCTTTCCGTTCCAAGCCATCCACCATCCTGATTGGGAAGTATATTGCCATTCCTTCAATGTCACTATTTCAAGGTCACCCCCCTAATGTTATTAGAACATAGAACATAGAACAGGACAGCACAGAACAGGCCCTTCAGCCGACGATGTTGTGCCGACCATTGATCCTCATATAAGCACCCTCAAATCTCTGTGACCAGATGCATGTCCAGCAGACTCTTAAATGTCCCCAATGACCTTGCTTCCACAACTGCTGCTGGCAACGCATTCCATGCTCTCACAACTTTCTGTGTAAAGAACCCGCCTCTGACATCCCCCCTATACTTTCCTCCAGCCATCTTAAAGCTATGACCATTCGTATTAGCCATTTCTGCCCTTTGAAATAGTCTCTGGCTATCGACTCTGTCTATGCCTCTCATTACCTTGCATACTTCAATTAGGTCCCCTCTCCTCCTGCTTTTCTCCAATGAAAGGAGTCCGAGCTCAGTCAACCTCTCTTCATAAGATAAGCCTTCCAGTCCAGGCAGCATCCTGGTAAACCTCCTCTGAACCCTCACCAAACCATCCACATCATTCCTATAATAGGGCGACCAGAACTGGACGCAATATTCCAAGTGCAGTATAACCAAAGTTTAATAGAGCTGCAACAAGATCTCACGACTCTTAAACTCAATCCCCCGTAAATGAAAGCCAAAACACCATTTGCTTTCTTAACAACCTGTCCACTTGGGTGGCCACTTTAAGGGATCTATGTACCTGCACAGAAAGATCCCTCTGTTCCTCCACACTGCCAAGAATCCTATCCTTAATCCTGTACTCAGCTTTCAAATTCGAACTTCCAGAATGCATCACCTTGCATTTATCCAGGTTGAAGTCCATCTGCCACCTCTCAGCCCATCTCTGCATCCTGTCAATGTCCCGCAGCAGCCTACAACAGCCCTCTATACTGTCAACGACACCCCAACCTTTGTGTCATCTGCAATCTTGCTGACCCATTCTTCAATTCCCTCACCCAAGTCTTTGATAAAAATTACAAACAGTAGAGGCCCAAGGACAGAGCCCTGTGGAACACCCACTCACTTCCAGGCAGAATATTTTCCTTCTACTACCACACACTGTCTTCTGTTGGCCAGCTAATTCTGTATCTAGACAGCTAAGTTCCCCATATCCCATTCCTCCTGACCTTCTGAATGAGCCTACCATGGAGAACCTTATCAAATGCCTTGCTGACGTCCATGTTCACCACATCCACAGCTCGACCCTCATCAATGTTTCCAGTCAGGTCCTCAAAGTATTGTAAGTCTAATTACAGCACATCGTCTGCAGTGGTACAATGTGGCAACTCACCCTCACCTTCTTAAGGGCAACAAGGGATGGACAATAAATACTGCCCCAATCATATTCCATGAATAAATGAAATGAAAATATTGTCCATACCTGTTCAATGTTGGACACTGTACTTTGGGTTTTGTGAGCTCAGGCTACGAGTGTCGAGGCAGTAACCTGTTTGTTGTAAATAGCTGAAGGGATGTGCTGTTTTAAACAATCTGTCAGTCTCTCAGTGGCATGGCCTACAGACCGAGCATCACACAGACACTGCCATTCACATCCCATACTACTGAGCTCTGAGATGGAAGGAATTCAAAATGTACCCAGATCTGATTGTAACATGTTTAAATATGCAGTGATATTGTTGCCATGAAAATAATTATGGGTGAATATTAGCAGGGAGAAAAGGAAGGACTGCAAATGCTGGAGATTAGAGTCAAAAAGTGTGGTTCTGAAAAAAAAAACACAGCCATTCATGTAGCCGCTGAGGAGCAGGAGAGTCGACTATAAGTTCACAATAGTAATAAAAGGAAAAATAAATGTATATTTTCAAATTCCTTGTATTTATTCATAATTTGGTCTTGGCTGCTGTAATTAGACTCATTTTTTCAATGCTCCTTACTGTGAGTTGGGCACTGTTTTCATCATATTGTTGTTATAAAAGTGAACTGAATACATGGGTGGATTTTGTGCTTATTGGACAATCTAAAAGTTGGTATTATGAAAGGATGTCAGACCTTCAGTAAAGAGAACAATGCTGCAAACATTTACAGTGAGATTTCCAGCTCAAGTCACACACAAGAACGTTGGTCTGGGATGATGCCGGCCATCAATGGAGCTGCACAATTCTGTTTGGATACTGACATTGTGGGGCTAACCTACACTGGATATGGTTTATGAGGGATATTATGTAAGATGCCATGTGCTGCAGGAGCCCATCACCTTTATAACACCTCCACTCAGAATCAGGTCCAAGGTGCAGAATTACAGAGTTTAGATGCCATACCAGAAGCGATATACTTGCAAGACATGGTTGTTTACAGATCATTGTTACAAAGTGTGGGCGGCACGGTGGCACAGTGGCACAGTGGTTAGCACTGCTGCCTCACAGCGCCTGAGACCCGGGTTCAATTCCCGCCTCAGGCGACTGACTGTGTGGAGTTTTCACCTTCTCCCCGTGTCTGCGTGGGTTTCCTCCGGGTGCTCCGGTTTCCTCCCACAGTCCAAAGATGTGCAGGCCAGGTGAATTGGCCATGCTAAATTGCCCATAGTGTTAAGTAAGGGGTAAATGTCGATGTAGGGGTATGGGTGGGTTACGCTTCGGCGGGGCGGTGTGGACTTGTTGGGCCGAAGGGCCTGTTTCCACACTGTAAGTAATCTAAAAAAAATGTTGAATTGCGCCATGTGCTAGTCCATTGACCAGTCTGCCCCACACACCTCTCCCCGTTGTTCAGGTATGTCTCTAACCAGTCTATTGCGTGAGGAACTGCCCAGCTCCAATTTGGAAGCACTCTGGACAGATTTTGGAGATGGTCAGTATTTTGGAGGTCATGTTGAGGGCCAGTAACACTGTGTCTGAATTCAGGCTTTTCCTCAAAGTCATTTCCAACAGCTTTGCTGCCTGGAAGATGGTGTGTTCACTGATCTGACCATGAATAGGCTGTTTACTACAGTCACTAAATTGTGTCATAGTCAATTTTGTGCTCTGGTATTTCAGTTATGCTTCACTTCAACTGTTTTCAATTTGAAAAAAAATTGATGTTTGGGTTATTTTAAAATATGTAAGAAACAAAGTGATATTAACACTTGATTATACAAAATGTAAAAGTGACCTGTTGTATATTTCCCACGAGCTAATCAAAAAACAGTCAGATATTGCCTGTAAAGCAGGATTCTGTGAACAGGACTATGTCACTGGCAACTTCACCATCCTCTCTGGTAGGGTCTGTCCCACTGACAGGACATAGCCAGACTGAGGGGGCAGTTCTTGGCATATAGTCAATACAGTGCTCAGCATTGATTCTGGATCCTGTAGCTGCTCGACTGCTCTGCGACAGGTTATGGGGGAATCAGTAAAAGGGAAACATATCATTGACCACATCATCGTCGATCTGCCTGCTGCAGATACACTTCTACATTTCATATACCAGTAAGAATGGTCACTGCACAGTCCTTATGGGGAGCAAGGGCTACCTTTACATTTTGCAGACCCACCTCACCATGATATGGATTTCTATTGGGACAGGCGTTCAACAGATTGAGCAACAAATTATGATGATGCATCTATGAGGTGCAATGGGCCATCAGCAGCAGCAGAATCATACTCTGTACAACTCAGACTGAAACCTCACACCCGACATACCTCCCACTGGACAGTAACCATCATGGCCCGGCATACCTCCCACTGTACAGTAACAGTCGCAGCCTGGCATAACTCCCACTGTACAGTAACCATCACGGCCCAACATTCATCCCACTGTATAGTGACCACCATGGGCCGACATACCTCCCACTGTACAGTAACCTTCACGGCCCAACATACCTCCCACTGTATAGTGACCACCATGGGCCGACATACCTCCCACTGTACAGTAACTATTAAGAGCTCAGTGCTTGGCACTGCTGCCTCACAGCTCCAATGTCCTAGGTTCAATTCCGGTCTTGGTGACTGTCTGTGTGGAGTTGCACATTCCCCCCCGCCCCCCCATGTCTGCATGGGTTTCCTCCGGATCCTCCGGTTTCCTCTCACAGTCCAAAGATGTGCAGTTCAGGTGAATTGGCCATGTTAAATTGCCCATAGTTTTAGGTACATTAGTCAGGGTAAATATAGGGCAAGGGAATGTGTTTTGGTGGGTTACTCTTCGGAGGGTTGGTGTGGACTGGTTGGGCTGAAGGACCTGTATCCACACTGTAGGGAATCTAATCTAACCTCCAAGGTTCAAATCAGGAATATGATGGAATAATCACTTGTCTGAATGAGTGCAGCTCCAAAAATACTCTAATATTGACTTACTAGCAACAGGCAACGCAGTTGTGTGGGGAATATCCTGTCTCTTAAACTTGCTTGATTATTTTGAGGAAGTGACAAAATTGATTGATGAGGGCGTGGGGCTGGATGTTGGCCGATTGGACCTTAGCAAGGCCTTGGATATGGTTGCTTATGGCAGGCTCATGCAGAAGGTTAAGTGAAATGGGATCAGCGTTCAGTTAGTAAGATGGAGAGTAAGATAGATAACTGCTTGGTCATAGAAGACAGAGTAGTGGTGGAACAGTGTTTTTGTGACTGGAGATCTGTAAATAGATTGGCGGAGTTGCAGGTTGTGAGGATGATTGCTAGAGAATACAGCAGGATATAGGTCAGCTGCAGATTTGGACAGAGAAAACACAGACGTAACTTTATTTGGACAATTGTGATGTGATGCATTTTGGAAGGTCTAATGTAGGAGAGAAGTATAAAATGGATGGAAAAACTACTGGCCGCATCAACATCCGAAGGATCTTGGTGTACAGCTCCACGGTTCCCTGAAAGTGGTAACACGGGTGGATAGGGTGATCAAGAAGACTGATGGCAAACTTGCAGACAGGCATCGGAGCATGCAGTATGAAAATTAACAGGACATATTGCAGCTGTAGAGAAACTTAGTTTGGGCACATTTAGAATATTGTGTGCAGTACTGATTGCCACACCAGCAGAACAATGTGAAAGTGTTGGAGAGGGTATGGAAAAGTTTTACCAGGATGTTGTCTGTTTTGGAGGGTATTAGCCAGAGGACAAATTGAACACACATGGTTTTTGTGCATCAGGGCATCGTTGGCTATGGGGGCTACCTGATAGATATTTACAAAATTATCAGAGGCATAGATAGAAGGACAGTTAGAGGCTTTTTTCCCCCAGAGTAGAAATATCAATTACTCAGGACCACAGGTTTTTGGTAAAAGGGAGAAAGTTCGGGAGATATGATCGGCAAGGTTTATTTTTGTGTTCCAGACAGAATGTGCAAGTGCCTGGAATGCACTGATAGAGGAGAAGGCGCTAATATAGCAAGGTTGAAGAGGGATCTTGGCACAAATATGAGTAAGTAGGGAATAGAAGGACAGAGAGGGTGTCGGAGCAAAAACTTTCTTTTTAACTTTAGAATGGAATCATGTGCCAGTGTGGGCTTGCTGGGCAGAAGGGCCTGGTCCTGTACTGGACTGATCTCTAAAACAAGATTTGAGCGCGGGAGTGGCAAGATGTTGACTGAATGATTACTGATGATCAACAGCCACATTCAGTGGTCTCTCCTCAACAACTTATAGCTTCATACCCTCCCTCCCACAGTAGGGAAACTCAATATGGAAAATTGGACGTGAAAGTCAGAGCTGGTAACTGGTGATTCTGTCTTGGCCCTCGCTCCTGCAGCCTTCTATCTTGGACACCAACGTCTCGGGGGACACTGCAAAGACAGAAGCTGCAGTAATCCACATCCACCAATGCTGGCACATGTCACGTGCCAGCCTCACCATACCATCCCAGCACATCTCCGACCCACTGACAGTATACATTTGTAGTTCAATACTGCAGCTCAGGGTGCACTCACAACTCTCATTGCAATTCTGCTGCAAGGACACTGTGCTCAGAGGCACACACCCAGCTCATGGACTGCCCCTCTGGGATGCTCACTCCGTCTTTGTACACACTCAATGCTGCTGCAAGGACACTGTGCTCAGGGACACACCCAACTCATGGCCTCTCTCTCTGGGGTGCTCATTCGGTGTTTGTACACACTCACTTTGAACTGACTTGAATGCTCACAGAATGATTGCCTTGTCTTACCTTGCCCTCAGCAGTGTTTCCCCTCAACCAGAGCTACGAGGCTCACCCGCCTGCTGTATTGTCTTGGTGTTTAGCACAGACACAAAATGAGGAAGCCTGACATAATTGTCCACAGTCAGTCACGGTGCCCAGAACAGCGAGTCAAGGGGAGTCTCAGATCCCAGTCAGCGAGCTTGGACATGGTCAGTCACAGTGCCCAGCACAGTGAGTCAGGGGGAGTCTCAGATCCCAGTCTGGGAGCTTGGACATGGTCAGTCACGGTGCCCAGCACAGTGAGTCAGGGGGAGTCTCAGATCCCAGTCTGGGAGCTTGGACATGGTCAGTCACGGTGCCCAGCACAGTGAGTCAGGGGGAGTCTCAGATCCCAGTCTGGGAGCTTGGACATGGTCAGTCACGGTGCCCAGCACAGTGAGTCAGGGGGAGTCTCAGATCCCAGTCCAGGAGCTTGGACATGGTCAGTCACGGTGCCCAGCACAGTGAGTCAGGGGGAGTCTCAGATCCCAGTCCAGGAGCTTGGACACGGTCAGTCACGGTGCCCAGCACAGTGAGTCAGGGGGAGTCTCAGATCCCAGTCCGGGAGCTTGGACACGGTCAGTCACCGTGCCCAGCACAGTGAGTCAGGGGGAGACTCAGATCCCAGTCCGGGAGTTTGGACACGGTCAGTCACGGTGTCCAGCACAGTGAGTCAGGGGGAGTCTCCGATCCAAGTCCGGGAGCTTGGACACGGTCAGTCACGGTGCCCAGCACAGTGAGTCAGGGGGAGACTCAGATCCCAGTCTTGGAGCTTAGACACGGTCAGTCACGGTGTCCAGTACAGTGAGTCAGGGGGAGTCTCAGATCCCAGTCCAGGAGCTTGGACACGGTCAGTCACGGTGCCCAGCACAGTGAGTCAGGGGGAGACTCAGCTCCCAGTCCGGGAGTTTGGACACGGTCAGTCACGGTGTCCAGCACAGTGAGTCAGGGGGAGTCTCAGATCCCAGTCTGGGAGCTTGGACATGGTCAGTCACAGTGCCCAGCACAGTGAGTCAGGGGGAGTCTCCGATCCCAGTCCGGGAGCTTGGACACGGTCTATCACGGTGCCCAGCACAGTGAGTCAGGGGGAGTCTCAGATCCCAGTCTGGGAGCTTGGACATGGTCAGTCACGGTGCCCAGCACAGTGAGTCAGGGGGAGTCTCAGATCCCAGTCTGGGAGCTTGGACATGGTCAGTCACAGTGCCCAGCACAGTGAGTCAGGGGGAGTCTCCGATCCCAGTCCGGGAGCTTGGACACGGTCTATCACGGTGCCCAGCACAGTGAGTCAGGGGGAGTCTCAGATCCCAGTCTGGGAGCTTGGACATGGTCAGTCACGGTGCCCAGCACAGTGAGTCAGGGGGAGTCTCAGATCCCAGTCCGGGAGCTTGGACACCGTCAGTCACTGTGCCCAGCACAGTGAGTCAGGGGGAGTCTCAGATCCCAGCCCGGGAGCTTGGACACGGTCAGTCAGCTTCTCATGGTTGTTAGGGTCAGGATCATTCCCTGTGAGAGAGTGAGGAGCTGAATGTTGGGGAGCCCCCTATCCCTCTTGGCTCTTTCTGCTCTTGTGTGGGTTGGTTCCTTCCAATATGTGAGAATTACCAAACAGTACTAAGGGAGGTGGAAATATTTGTAACAGCAGGGGGAAAGGTAGCGAGGTGTCCCGAGTGAGTGAGCAGGCTCTTTCTCTTGGGTGCCTTAACTAATGCTAATCAAAACCAATACTTCCACCTTCATCATTTCCCTTCCCTTCTATAATTTCAGAATCCCTGATACTCAGCAATATTTACCACACAGTCCTGCCATCCCTTGAGCCAGCTTTTGGTGAACCGTCGATCAGATTTCCACACACCAATCTGCATCTCGAACTCTCCAAACTTGGAGTATTCATGTCCATGCAGAGTACCTCAGATTAAGGCTTTCTTTCTTATTCCATCTTCCACTGATAAACTTGTTGTTGTAAATTAGTACCAACTGTATCTCCCATTATTTTGAGAATTCTGGTAGTCTCCTCTACTATTCCTTTTTGGATCCAATGCACCCGCCAAGTTATTTTCAATCCCTCCCAAACACCGCACAAGGAACTCTGTCCCAGCTCTGTCACGTTAGCCCACCAGCTTGTACAGTTGCTGCCTTCCCCAGAACCAGTCCGAATGTCCCTGGAAACCCAAATCCTTCCTGCTGCACCATCATTCCAGTCACACTCTCATCTACCTAAAACTCCGAGTTCTGTTCTCACTTGGACACGGCACTGGCAGTAACCAAGAGATTGCTACATTTGATGTCCCGCTTGCTAACCATCCACCTAGCTCCCTAAATTCTGATTCCCAGACCGCTTCATCCTTCCTACCAAGGTCATTCCTAGTAACATAGACATGACCTTTGACTGCTCACTGTCCCCCAGACGAATGTCCTGCAGACACCATTATATTCTAACCCCCACAATCCTGGAATTACAGAAATACTGACACCTTCTTCAATTTCCTGACTCCCCTGTAACTATTGCTCCTCCTTCCTTTCCCCTTCCCTCCTGCACAGTCAGGCTGCTTGTGGTGCCGCAGACATGGCTCCGACAGCCCTCCCCTGAACAGCCCGCACCTTCATCAGCTTCCAAACCAGGAAACTGAATTGGGAGGAAGATATCAGGATATTCTTCCATTCCCTGAATGTTTCTCTTCGATTGTCTCGTCCCCTATTCCCTTTCTTCTTCTTGGCTGTCATGTCTGCAGGGTGATCTGCTCTGTGTGTGTGCTATCCACCTAAATCTCAGCATCACAGATGTCCCACAGTGTCTCTAGTCACTATCTGAGCTCCCAGACCCAGTGTTCATCTAGGACACGAGCAGGGGCTATGACTTCCCAACGTAACAGAACATATTTTCCACCTAACAAACATGTCTTGTTTGCATCTTAAGATGCAACATGTCTAGAGTAACTTAATTACTTAGAATTAAATTAACATCAGGGAAAAAAAACAATATTGTTAACTCCCTTGTACAACTGTGGCTTACTGAGGGTAATATATATATATTGGCTCAGAATTTCACTTCTCCCTCTTATTTCTGAGTTCAACCCTTATTTCAGAAGTTGAAAAAATAAATTTGCTAACTTCTATCAATTTACTGACAGTCGCTAATAACGGTGTATTATCTGCCAATGAATTTATAGCCTTTTCTGTGAAGGCTCTTGTACTTCTTCCAAACTCAGTGCAGGCCCGTCCCAGCAGCAGAAAGTTATCTGTATGACTCTGTAATCCTACAGCTCCCAGTCCACTCTGCTCCCTCACAGGGTCACCGTCTCTGTGACTCCCAGGCACAATTAGGCCATGAACCTCAGTACTGATTTATATTCCCTCACTTTGCTGCCTCTGTAACTCTCAGGTATGAGTGAGCCTCACGCTCTTGCTCCAATTTGCTCCGTCACATGGTCACTCCCTCTGCGACTCGGTGCTGATTTCGAGCCTCCTGCTCTGCTGCTTCTCCAACTCCGATTCCTAGTTGACCTCGATCCTCGCTACTGATTAAAGTTCTCCCGCTCTGTGTTGCTGTCTCTCAGGTTCTCTCCCTTTGTGATTCCCAGGTAATGGTAGGCCTCGAGCCTCAGCTAAGATTTATAACATCCCATTCTGTACTGCTCTCTTATAGGATCACTGTTGTGCCTGGAAGACAGTGGGAAAGAGGAGGATTAGACAGAGCAGAGGGTGTTACAGTGATTGAGCGAGCTATGTGGGATGAAACAAGGTATCTGGGGAGCTAGGCAGATCTGCAGTGTCGAAAGCAGGTCATTGGAAGATACAGTGAGAGTTGCAGACACTGAAGAAGGTGAAGGAAGTAAAGATAGTAGTTTGTTCATGACAGAGCTATGTAGAGTCAAAAGTGTTTTTTCTGTGCTGCTTACAGATTTGTGTAGACTTCAACAAATACAAATTGAGAGCGAGCAAGTGTTGTATGGTACTGGAGACTGTTGGATGTTACAGAGCGAGAAGACTTGCAGTAACTGGGGGGAGTATAAACTTTTGGAGCACTGGTGGTGTTCAAGTACCCTCAGGACATAAGGAGGTGCAGAGAATGTGAGCATTCTAAATAGTGGGATTGTGGGGGTTGGAAGTCCCGAGATGGATAAGGAGGATGAAAAGTTCCAATTTACCACACGCAACCATTGTAATTATAGAGATTTAAGGAAGGGAACCTGTGCTGTCATTGATAACAGTTATATGGAGAGTTACAGAAATTGAAGGGGTTACAAATTTAAAAAGGGAGAGATTTTAGGTGATCAGAAATTTAAACAAGAATAAAGAAATTTTAGAGATCTCTAACACAGATGGGAATGGAAGAGGTGAGATAGTGTGAAGAACTATAAGAGTTATAAGTCGGGAAGGATGTCAGATATAAAAGGGAGAGCTGCATTGTCTGTGTGCAGTTGGAGACATGAGGAGTGTTGTAGCGCCTGCTGGAGGCTACATGGATAACAACAGTTCCAACAGCTGGTGCAGTGTCTCAGGAAGGCAGCTCACCACCACCTTCTCAGGGACCACTCAAAATCAATAATAAATGCTGGTCCAGCCAACAAAGCTCATGTTCACCAATGAATGAAGTAATAAAAGATCTACAAGTAGCACTGCGGTCACTCGAGCAGGCCCTTTCAACAGCACTTCATAAACCCGGAACCACTATACCCTGGAAGGACAGGAGCTCCAGGTGCATGGAAACACCTGCATTTCCAAGGGGCACTCCAAGGCACGCTCCATCCTCCCAGCACTGTGTCTGTCCCTACACCCAAAGGACTGCAGTGGTTTAGGAAGGCAGCTCCCCACAACCTTCTCCAGGGAATTACAGATGGGAAGGTAATGGTGAAACTCTGCTGTTTACAGCCAGACAGAAAAATAAATCCAGCAGTGGGTGTGAAATGAAATTTCCATTTCAGTACAACTTGCTGAGCATGGATAGAGGATTTGTCTGATTGGCACAAGGCAGAGAGTGTGAAGAAAGGGGTCTTTTTCACGATGGGAACTGGAGATGAGGGGAGCTCCGCAGGGATCAGTGTTGGGACGACACTCAACATGTTATTCATTCAGAGTCTGGACAAAGGATGTGAAGGGGTAAGAGAAATGGGTTTCCAATAAAGATTTCAGGGATGAAATTCGTGTGATATGAGGACAAGGTGAAGTCTCTGGGTCTGCACTTGATGAAGTTTCAGAGGCGGCGGCAGAATCTCATTCAAACTTCCAGAAAACTGAGGGGCCTGGATGGAGTGGACGTGGGCAAGATGTTTCCACGAGCAGGAGAGACTAAGGGCCAAGGGCACAGCTTCAGACTGAAGGGACGACCCTTTTGAATAGAGATGTGGAGGAATTTATTCAGCCAGAGGGTGATGGATCTGTGGAACTCACTGTCTCATGGGGCTGTGGATGCGAAGTGATTCAGTGTATCTTACTCAGAGATAAGCAGGTCCTGGATGAATAAGGAGATCAAGGGTTACAGGGAGTGAGAGAATGGGGTTGAGAAACAATTCATACACAATCGAATTGTGGAATAGACCTGATGGATTGTGTGGTCTAATTCTATCCCTATACATGATGATCTTATGGACTGCGCTTATTCCATAAGTTTCTAAGTGTGCAGTTAGTATTTCTGGCATATCGTTTAACATACATTCCAGCACTTTCGTGATTATTGCTGTCAGCTCTTGGTTTCAGATCAACTGCAGAACGCTACGCTATGGCGTAACTTGGGAATCCTGGTGTATAAATCACAGAAAGGTAGCATACAGGGACAGCAGGTCATAGAGAATGTAAATGAAATGCTGGCATTGATTTCAAAGGGAATGGAGAATAAACATAGGGAAGGCTTGTAACAACTATAGAAGACTCCTGTCAGCCCGCACGGAGAATACTGTGAACAGGTTTGGTCCCATATCTGGAGGGAAAATGCCCTTGCATTGGAGACAGCCCAGAGAAGTTTCATCAGACTGATCTTCAAAATGGAGGGATATTGATAAGAAGACGTGGAGAGGTTGAACTTGCAGTCGTTAAAATTTAGAAAATGTGGCAAATTTATTGATACACCAAAGATTCTTGTGTTTTTACAGATTCGGTACTGAGACATTGTTTCACTGAGCAAGGATCTGTAACTGGAGATGAAGAGGAATAAAGATACCAGAGAAGCTAACAGAAAAAAGCTGGGCTGTAGAGACTGGAGGATGTTACAGAGTTCGGTGATTTGAGATCACTGTTACTGGTTTGAGATCAGGTGGTTGTCGGACTGAAAGATGTCAAGTAGAGTTACAGGATTATCAGTTCTGAATGATTTACAAAGACTGGGAGGAACATAGGGACTAGAGATTACACAGTAGTAGTTGGAGCTACAGAGTTTTTAGAGAAAGGGAGTGTTATAGGCACTGGAGAGTAGACAGATGGGGTGGTATTTGGAGCTACAGGAGTTTATAGAGACCGGGAGGATTGTTGGTGCTGGTAATTACATTGACATGGATAATAGTTGGAGCTGCAGGAGTGAGTGAGATAGGGAGGGTTGAAGGGGCTGGATCAGTTCACATAGCCAGGGAGAAGTGTAGGGATTGGAGGAGCCAGAGATACTGAGTGTTGTCGGGCTGCAGAAATTCTGAGAGTTACTGAGGACTGTGAAGGCTGGTTTACAGCATTCCCATCAGTTACACAGAGATGTGGAGTGCTGTTCTGGAGGGGGTTACAAAAATCAAGAGGGTTGCAGATACTGGAAGATATTACAAAGACAGTGAGCTGTAGTATTTGAGGAGGTTACTGCGACAAGATGCGTTGAGGAGTTGGAGGCTGCTACAGGTGTTAAACATGTTGCAAGGGATCAAAACCTTACATCTAGCGGGGGATTGGAAGCTCTGGAGAAAAAGAATTAGAATTGCAGTAACTGAAGAATATCAGAGATGGGGAGTAACATATGAGTTAGAGGAGTTATAACATGAGATGGGCTGTATTCAATGGAGTCAGGGAAGATGCACGTTGATCTGAAGGGACTACAGGTGATCAAAAGGACAGTGAGGCTTCTCAGTGCAGGATTGGGGCAGTTTACGCAGACAGGGAGTATTTTATGGAATTGAGCTACTTCCAGAGATTGAGAGAGTTGTATAGAATTGAGGAAAGAACAGAGATACGGAAGGCTGTAGTTAATGAAGACTTTTGTTGATGTCAGATGCTGAGGTTCTGGAAAGAATATGGACCGGAAAGCTGTACATTCTGTCAGAGTTTACAGCGACAGGAACAGCAATAGATCCTGGAGACACAAACACAGATAGGGAGTATTGCAGACACTCGAGGAGGTTTCTGCTTTAGGGATGGTTGTAGGGGAGTGTAACGTTTACACAGATAGGGGTGTAAGAGTTTGAGAAGGTTATGGATATGATTAGATTGGTGGGGAGACTGGAGGATCTTACATTGACAGGACGGGTGATAGCGACAGAACGATGTTACAGAGATAGTAAGTCTTGTAGAAACTGATCGGGAGAGTCACAAGCATTGGAGCTGGTTAAACAGCTCGGGGGTTTTACCGGGACCTGAGAGGATTACTCAGATAGGGAGGTGTGTAGGATGTCCACATTTTCAGAGTGATTCAGGAATGGAAAAGGTTACACAGTTAACGAGGGATGGTGGAGCTGTGGGAGTTCACAGAGACTCGGAGGTTTGAAGGGGTTGGGGCTGATTATGGATAGAGGGATATATTTAGGGGCAGTAATATGGAACGCAGAGGGAGAGTTTAGATTAGATTCCCAACAGCATGAGAACAGGTACTTCGGCCCAACAAGTCCACACCAACTCTCCAAAGATTAATCCACCCAGACCCACTTCTCTCCGACAATGCACCTAACACTATGGACAATTTAGTATGGCCGATTCACCTCACCTGCACATCTTTGGACTGTGGGAGGAAACTGGAACACCTGGAGGAAACTCACGCAGACACAGGGAGAAGGTGCAAACTGAACACAGGCAGACAGTCACCTAACGCTAGAATCGAACCTGGGTCCCTGGCACCATCACTCATCACTGAGCCACCGTGCTGCCTAAATTGCAGACTTACACAAAGAGAGAGTGTTTGAGGTGCTGGGAGGACTGTAGGGAGTGGACGAGCAAACAGAGATGTGGAGTGCTGCTGTGGCTTGAAAAGGGTCTGGAGGTGTTCATATCGGTAAGGAGATCAGTAGGGTTGGGAGAAGGTTACTGTGGTCGTGTGGTGCTCTCGGCCAGGAGGCAGGAGTGTGATCGGACCTGCAGAAGGTTACAGTGATATCATGTTTTCTTGGGGCTTGAGGAAAGTACAGGTGGGTATTTTGCTCCAGGCTGGAGGATTTTACAGAGACGGCGTTACTGTAAGTATTGTGCAAAACTACAGAAATGGGAATTATTGTACTGAGTGCAGGATGAGATTACTGAGATTGGGCATGTTATCGACATTGGAGCAATTTACATACAGGGAGAGTCGTCAGCATCGGAGTAGGGTTCAAAGAAACAGCGGGAATTTGGGAGGGGTGGAGTTTACAGAAATAGGAAAACTTCTGGGAATTACAAGCATTCAAGACATTGGCACAAACAAGTTGGACCGAAAGGCATGTTTCCTTGCTGTATGACTCTATCACATAACAATAGATATCGTGAGAAGGGAATATAGAACAGAAAGATCCTGTTTCAATACTATCTCCTTGAGGGAGGCCTGCTTTCCCCGCTGTTGTACTGATCCTCACTACGACAGCTCAGGCCTGGATTGATAACTGTCAACTTACAATATTGACATAGGAACACTCAGTACAGCAGAGATGAAAATTATCAAGAGGTTGGGATTGAGACTGGGACCATCATGGTTCATGCTTCAACACTGTATCGATGTCATGTCTTCTGAACCAAAGTTCGATCCCTTAAATATACTCTGCTCTGTTCACTGTGAGTGATCTTAACTCGCTGCAGGATTTACTGAAGGCTCCAGATCTCACTCTCAATCTCTCAGGCTGACCAACTGTCTTCAGTGTGGTGATGGATGAGACAGGAATTGGGAATTCTGTTGAGGCAAGAGCATCCTGAGTATCTACAGGAGATAGAGAAACAGGCAGAATGGGAAATTAGACTGATGCAGTGAGGGTTACACATGGAGAATGGCACTAAGTCCCACAGAGATCTGGAAAATCCCAGTCTCCATCCCTGGTCTGTGTTGCCTCATCTCCCTGGAGTGGAGAATTCTGTTGGCTCAGGATCTGGAGTAGCTGCAAAAGGTGCAGTCACCGGCATCAATTAGACCCTCACAGTGACAGATACCACATGGAGAGAGACTGTGTGATAGCACCAGAGTGCAGGAAGGTATCAGGATCAAATCACGGTCAGGAAGAAGGTGCACTGAGAGCAGTACCCAGGGATGAGGGAGCTCTCAGTAGACCAGGGAATGACGTCGTGTTACTCTCACTAGACTGTTAATCCAGAATTTAATGCCACAGATGTGGAAGCTTTGGAGAGGGTGCAGAGAAGATTTACCAGGATGTTGCCTGGAATGGAGAGTAGGTCGTACGAGGATAGGTTGAGAGTTCTCGGCCTTTACTCGTTGGAACGGCGAAGGATGAGGGGTGACTTGATAGAGGTTTATAAGATGATCAGAGGAATAGATAGAGTAGACAGTCAGAAACTTTTTCCCCGGGTACAACAGAGTGTTACAAGGGGACATAAATTTAAGGTGAAGGGTGGAAGGTATAGGGGAGATGTCAGGGGTGGGTTCTTTACCCAGAGAGTGGTGGGGGCATGGAATGCGCTGCCCGAGGGAGTGGTAGAGTCAGATTCATTGGCGACCTTTAAGCGGCATTTGGATAGGTACATGGATGGGTGCTTAATCTAGGATAGAAGTTCGGCACAACATCGTGGGCCGAAGGGCCTGTTCTGTGCTGTATTGTTCTATGTTCTATGTTCTATGTAGTCAGGGTTACACATCTAACCGCTTAATAATACCCTTTCAGTAAGCAAATCTGTTATAGGCTGCCAGTCTGGCCTACATATGAATCCAGACCCAGGGCAATGGGATTGACGCTCAAATGCCCACTGTAATGATCTGACAAGCCACTCAGCTCTAAGGCTGGTCAGGGTGGGCATGCGATGCTGGCCAGCCAGAGACAGCAACATCCCATGAGTGATTTAAAATCAACACTGCTGGGAGCAGTGTCCTGGCCAAACATGTCGGTACGTTTATAGACAGGGCTTTAAACTGACAGAGAGGATGCAGGGACAGGCTTCAGGTCAATGGAGATTTCCAAATCCAAAGAGAAAATGTGAAGCCTCAGAACAGCATGGGAATGTGGCTGATGACAAGCAGAAAGGAACAGGAAAGGACAGAATTTAACTAAAACTGTACATCAATGAATTGGTTTGTGACTGGACATTGTGGGGAAGAGGAAATTATAATGTTGTTTTCATTTGGAATGGACAAAGTACCTGCAATAAGGTAATAGACTTGGGACACAGAGAAAAATGAGACTTAGTCACCAGACAGACGTGATTACAGGGTGAACAAAAGGTAGAACATAAATATTCAACAGTAAAATACCGTGCAGGATCACAGGCAGAATGGAAAAGCAAGATGGGAACCCTGACACTAATGGATAACAAAGGCATTACAGAGAAAGCATTTGGCCTCAGATTATGCAGCTGAATCAGCCTGAATGCGAATTCTGGGCGCTATGTGTCAAAAACACAAGCAGGAGAACAGTTTATATGCTGATAAAAACAATGACTGCAGATGCTGGAAACCAGATTCTGGATTAGTGGTGCTGGAAGAGCACCGCAATTCAGGCAGCATCCAACGAGCAGCGAAATCGACGTTTCGGGCAAAAGCCCTTCATCAGGATTAAAGGCAGTGAGCCTGAAGAATGGAGAGATAAGCTAAAGGAGGGTGGGGGTGGGAAGAGAGTAGCATAGAGTACAATGGGTGAGTGGGGAAGGAGATGAAGGTGATAGGTCAAGGAGGAGAGGGTGGAGTGGATAGGTGGAAAAGAAGATAGGCAGGTCGGACAAGTACGAACAAGTCAAGGGGACAGTGCTAAGCTGGAAGTTTGAAACCAGGATGAGGTGGGGGAAGGGGAAATGAGGAAGCTGTTGAAGTCCACACTGATGCCCATGGCTTGAAGTGTTCCGAGGCGGAAGATGAGGCGTTCTTCCTCCAGGCGTCTGGTGGTGTGGGAGCGGCGGTGAAGGAGGCCCAGGACCTACATGTCCTCGGCAGAGTGGGTGGGGAGTTGAAATGTTGGGCCACGGGGCTTTTTGGTTGATTGGTGCGGGTGTCTCGGAGATGCTGCCTTGCAGTATTTCATTGCTCATCCCTGCATTAAACAGGAATTCATTAGAAATTGTAGCAAAGGTGGTGTGATAATTATTGAAGACGTCAATCTTTGTATAATCTGGGACAGACACATTGGCAACAGTGATATAATCCGAGATCCTCCTTGAATGTTTTGTCTGTGTTTCTTTGAATAACGCATTGTGCAAATAGCTACGGATGTAACAATCTCAGATCGACTGTTGGGTGATGAAGCTGAGTGAATGAGTAACAAGACACCGAGATCCTCCAAGAAATTATACCGGAATTCAAAGAGATTATGACATTTTAACGTGACCATAAAGCACACCCCAGCATCAGTACCAAAGACCATTATATGATTTTGAGAGAGAACTGACCAAGGTAAACAGGGGAAACAGACTGAAATGTCAGGCTGTAAATGAACAGTGGAAAACATTTAGAGCCAGACAGTCCTAGAGACGTACAGCACATAAACGGACCCTTCGGTCCAACTCGTCCACACCGACCAAATATCCTTTCCTAATCTCGTCCCATCTGCCAGCACTTGGCCCATTTCCCACTAAACCCTTTTTATTCATATACCAATCCAGATGCTTTATGAATGCTGCAATTCTACCAGCCTCCACCACTTCCTCTCGCAGTACATCCCATACATAACCACACTCTGCGTGAAAAGGTTGCCCCTTAGGTCCCTTTTAAATCTTTCATCTCTCACCTTAAACCTACGCCCTCCATTTCTGGTCTCCACCACCCCAGGGAAAAGACCTTGTCTGTTTGTCCTCTCCATGCCCCTCATGATTTTATAAACCTCAAGAATGTCACCCCTTAGCCTCTGACGCTCCAGGGAAAAGTCGAAGTCGTTTCAGCCTCTCCCTGTAGCTCAAATCCTCCAATCATGGCAACATCCTTGTAAAGCTTTTCTGAACACTTTCAAGTTTCACAACATCCTTCCAATAGGAAAAAAACCAGAACTACATGCAATATCCCAAAAGTGGCCTAACCAGTGAGCTGTACAGCTGCAACATGACCCCCAAACTCCTAGAATCAATGCTCTGACCAATAAAGGAAAGCATTCCAAAGACCTTCTTCACTATCCGCTTACCTAGGTAACACTTATGGGGGCATGGGTGTGGACATGGATTGGACGGTGGGTGTGGTGGGCGGGGGGCGGTGTTGAACGGGTTTGAGGACGGGCTGTGGGTGATGTAGGATATGTCTGGGAGTTGGGGGCAGGCGGCGAGTGGAGGGTGGAGTCAGACGGTTTTGGGGGCAGGATTCGCTGTTGGGTCGGTTTGGGGGGGGCGACGTTGAGAGTCGGGTGGGGGCGGTGTTGGATGGGTTTGGAGGCGAGCGGGGTGTGTTTTGGGGGTCTGACAGGGTGTGGGGTCTCGCTCATGGCTTGCTGCTACCTAGTCACCTGAACAGGGAGCAGACTGGACTGAAAACCCCGAGCCCCAGAGGAAAGGTATTGAATTGATTAACCGAATAATCAATTATCTGAACGAAATAGTGCCCGCCCATCTAGTTCAGATAATCGAGGTTCCTCTGTAAACCATCTGGACTATACCCTAGTGTCGTGTGAGTTTTACCTTCACCCAATCAACCCCTGCTCGATCCTGCTGAATGGCCCCAATATTGGCCCAGTCCCAGTTTAAGACCTAAATCTGTCAACCTGCCTAATCTTTTTCCACAACTATGTTAAAACAAAGACAGTTGTTGTGACTGGACGCAATGTGCTCTCCGACTGATACTTCAGTCACTTGCCCGACCTTGTTTTCTGAGGTGAGGTCCAGTGTTGCACCTGCCTGAGTAGCATAGAGCCCTCTACGTCTTGACTGAGGAGACTTTCTTGGACACATTTTACAAATTCCACCCAGTAACGGCCTTTTACACTCTGGGTGACCCAGCCAATCCAGGGGAAGTTAAAATCTCCATCCAATACTACTGTATTATTTTTTATCGGTACCTGCAAACTCACTACACATTTGCTCCTCTCGTACCCGCTGGCTATTTGAGGGTCTAGAACATGATCCCAGCAGACTGACCATCCCCTCTTTGTTTCTAACTTTTAAAGTTATGGCCTCATTTGATGACTGCTTAACAGAATTGTCTCGATGCACAGGTGTCATGTCGTTCCGAATCAAAAGGACAACTCCCCCCCACTCACTTACTTGTCCCTCTGTCACGCCTGTAGTTTCTTTATCCTGGAACACTGAGCTGCCAGTCCTGCCCTTCTCTCAGCCATGTTTCTGTTATGGCTATAATATCCCAGTCCCCAGAGCTAGTCAGGCCTCTTGTGTTGAAATAAATGCACGTTAAATCAGTAGTCTTTTCCCTCCCTCGACTGTGCCCCTGGATATCCTGAGTAGGTAACTTGCTCTTGATGGCTGCTGTATTTCCCCTGACCTTTCGATGGTCCCTCTCTCACTCACAGTCTCAACTCCCTGCCTAACTAGTTTAAATCCTCCTGGGTAACAGCACCCCATCCCTTTGTCTACCTCTGTCATATGGACCGATGTGCACAATGACCTCTGGATGTTCACCCTCCCCCTTCATAATGTTCAATAACGACATCCTTGACCCTGGTACCTGGGAGGCAGCACATCATCCCGGGGTCTCTTCTGGAGCCACACAGTCTCCTGTCTGTCCCCCTCACAACTGTGCCTCCTATCAGTATCACGATCATTACAGAGGATCCGGCAAACAGAGACTGGGAGGAACTCCCTGTAGTTGGGTCCATATTAGGAAAGTGGAGTATTTTAAAGTGATGCAGTGAGAACAAAGGGCCAGTGTGCTCCTTGAAGAGTGAATAGTAAAGGCAGCAAGTCCAGGGAATACTGACCAATTGATATCGTGAGTCTGATAAAGAAAATACAGTGCAATAAAATCAGGTGAAGCCCTTCACAAGTGTAGAGAGTGCAAGGGGATTGTGGAAAATGAGGGACAAAAAATGGTCATGAAATATATTTGGAAGATACAATTGCGGAAAAGCCACAGGTATTTTATCAGCATCGTGAGAGTAAGAGGATTCCCAGCGAAAGAGGAAGGCCTGTGAGAAAACAAAGGAACAATCTGCATGGAGTCAGAGAAAGCAGGTGAGGTCTTCAATGAATACTTCTCATCTGAATTCACACAGGAGAAAGGAATTGTAGCCGGGGATTTCAGTTGGGATATTGAGGTTCCAGAACATGTTAAGATAAAAAAAGAGGAGGTATTAAATTTTTTCACAGGCATAAAGGTGGAGAAATCTCAAGTGCCCAATGAAATGTATAGAACACAGATACAACATAGAACAATACAGCACAGAACAGACCCTTCGGCCCACGATGTCGTGCCGAACATTTGTCCTAGCTTAAGCACCTATCCATGTACCCATCCAATTCACGCTTCAAGGTCATCAATGATTCTGACTTTACCACTCCCACAGGCAGCATATTCCATGCCCCCACCACTCTCTGGGTAAAGAACCGACCGCTGACATCCTCCCTATACCTTCCACCATTCAACTTAAATTTATGTCCACTTCTGTTGTACCCGGGGAAAAAGTTTCTGACTGTCTACTCTATCTATTCCTCTGATCATCTTATAAACCTCTATGAGATCACCCCTCATCCTTCACCGTTCCAATGAGAAAAGGCCGAGCACTCTCAACCTATCCTCGTACGACCTATTCTCCATTCCAGGCAACATCCTGGTAAATCTTCTCTGCACCCTCTCCATCGCTTCCACATCTTTTCTAAAGTGAGGCGACCAGAACTGCACACAGTACTCCAAATGTGGCCATACCATGAGCCTGTACAGCTGCAACATCACTTCACAACTCTTGAATTCAATCCCTCTGCTCATGAACACTAACACACCATAGGCCTTCTTATAAGCTCTATCCACCTGAGTGGCAACTTTCAAAGATCTATGAACATAGACCCCAATATCCCTCTGCTCCTCCATCTTACTAAGAATCCTACCGTTAACCCTGTATTCCGCATTCTTATTTGTCCTTCCAAAATGGACAACCTCACACTTGACAGGGTTGAAATCCATCTGCCCCTCCTCAGCCCAGCTCTGCACCATATCTAAGTCCATTTGCAGCCGACAACAGCCCTCCTCACTGTCCACAACTCCACCAATCTTCGTATCATCTGCAGATTTACTGACCCACCCGTGGACTCCCTCATCCAAGTCATTAATAAAAATTACAAACAGCAGAGGACCCAGAACTGATCACTGCGGAACTCCACTTGTAACTGGGATCTAGGCTGAATATTTACCATCTACCACCACTCTCTGACTTCGACCGGTTAGCCAGTTTTCTATCCAATTGGCCAGGTTTCCCTGTATCTCATGCCTCCTGACTTTCCGCATGAGCCTACCATGGGTAACCTTATCAAATGCCTTACTAAAATCTATGTACAATACATCCACTGCTCTACCCTCATCCACATGCTTGGTCACCTCCTCAAAGAATTCAATAAGACTTCTAAGGCAAGACCTACCCCTCACAAATGCGTGCTGGCTGTCCCTAATCAAGCAGTGTCTTTCCAGATACTAATAAATCCTATCCCTCAGTACCCTTTCCATTACTTTGCCTACCACCGAAGTAAGACTAACTGGCCTGTAATTCCCGGGGTTATCACTATTCCCTGTTTTGAACAGGTGCACAACATTCGCCACTCTCCAGTCCCCTGGTACCACCCCCGTTGACAGTGAAGACGAAAAGATCATTGCCAACGGCTCTGCAATTTCGTCTCTTTCTTCCCACCTAATCCTAGGATATATCCCCTCAGGCCTGGGAGTTTTGTCTATCCTCAGGTTTTTCAAAATGCCCAACACATCTTCCTCCCCAACAAGTATCTCTTCTAGCTTACCAGGCCTTTTCACACTCTCCTCTTCAAAAATATGGTCCCTCTCGTTTGTAAATACAGAAGAAAAGTACTCATTCAAGACCTCTCCTATCTCTTCCGACTCAATGCACAGTCTTCCACTATTGTCCTTGATCGGTCCTACCCTCGTTCTCGTCATTCTCATGTTTCTCACATACGCATAAAATGCCTTGGAGTTATTCTTGATCCTACCCGCCAAAGATTTTTCATGCCCTCTCTTAGCTCTCCTAATCCCTTTCTTCAGCTCTCTTCTGGCTATCCTGTATCCCTCCAACGCTCTGTCTGAACCTTGTTTCCTCAACCTTATGTAACCCTCCTTCTTCCTCTTTACAAGACATTCAAACTCCCTCGTCAACCAAGGTTCCCTCACACGGCCATCTCTTCCCTACCTGACGGGTACATACATATCAAGGACACGTTGTATCTGTTCCTTGACAAAGTTCCACATTTCCACGACATCCTTCCCTGACAGCCTATGCTCCCAACTTATGCTCCTTAGATTCTGTCTTACAGCATCGTATTTATACTTCCCCCAATTGTAAAACCTACCTTGTTGCACTCAGCTATCTCTGTCCATAACCAAGGTGAAAGTCACAGAATTACGGTCACGATCACCAAAATGTTCACCCATTAACAAGCCCATCACTTGTCCCGGTTCGTTACCAAGTACCAAATCCAATATGGCCTCCCCTCTGGTCGGACAATCTACATACTGTTAGAAAAGCTTCCTGGACACACTGCACAAACACCGCTGCCGGTATACCAGGCTGCTATGACATTCAGAGGAGGACATCTGCCCATCCTCACGTGGTCTCCACGACATAGCCAGAGCAAAGTATTTGCCTCCCAATTACTCTCTTCAAAGGCCAAGCAAGTTACTCAGTTCGAGGGCAGATATGACTGGGCCAGAAAGTCTGGTCAGCCAGAGACACCCACATCCCATGCCTCATTTAATAAATAATCCATTCGGATGGTCCCACTGGAACTGTGCTGGGACCAGTGTCCTGGCCGATCATGTCGGTAGGTTTATGGACAGGGCTTTAAACTGACAGAGAGAATGTTGGGACAGGGTTCAGGTGAAAGGAACTTTCCAAATCCAAAGAGAAAAGGTGAAGCAATTGAACAGCATGGGATGTGTCTGAAGACAAGCAGAAAGGAACAGGATGGAACAGAGTTTAACTAAAATTGTACATCAGCGAAAAGATTTGTGACAGAAAATTGTGGAAAAGAGTAAGTTATGTTTTTTCAATGGACAACGTCACTGTAATAAGGCAGATGGATTTCTGACACAGAGATAAAAGAGATTTAGACACCAATGAGACAAGGATACAGGGTGAACAAAAATATTTAATGGTTCACAATCTTGTGGAAACTCAGGAAAAATGGGAAACACTAAAAATAATGGATAACAAAGGCATTACAGGGAAAGCATTTGGCTGCAGATTATGAAGTAGAGTTAGTCTGAATGTAAATTACTACTTGCCAAGGATACAAGCAGCAGAACAGTTTTAGCCACTGAACAGTATTCCATTGCTCATCATTGCATTACACAGGGACTCGTTGGAATTTTTTAACAAAGGCATTGTGATAATTTTGGAAAACTTCAATATTTGTATAATCTGGGACAATCACACGGTCAACATTGATATTGGAAGAGGAGTTCGGTTAATGTGTTTTTCAGTGTTTCTTTGGCTAGAGACATAACTATCGCAGAGCGACTGTGTAATGAAACTTAGTGAATGAGTCATGTCACCGTGAGAGATCCTTCGGGAAGTTGTGATAAAGTGCAGTTTAAATGAATATAAAGTTTTAAAGTGATTCACAGAGGACAAGATACAACTAGAAACAAAAATAGTCAATTGCATGCGTGTGAGAGGAGAACTGACCAAGGTAAACAGGCTAAACAGACTGAAACATTTGTCTGTAAATGGACAGCAGAAAACATTTGAAGGAACAGTGTAAAACACTCAACAGAAGGACATTCCATTGAAACAGTATAAACTTCAGCAAGAAATCCCCACTGGTCCCGCACTCAGGACAAAAGGGATCACACTAGATTATGAGGCTGAGAACATCCCCAAAAAAGTACTTAAAATCCTGAAGTGAGAGAGTATTTTACGAGTAAATGTTAAATAGATTGAAAAGGGTATGCTAGCAGGAGGAGGGCAGTGGGAAGGGGAACCATTGTCAGGGTTTATTGACACAATAGGAACAGGCAGAGGTGAAGGTGCTGTCGGTGGTGAGAGTGTTAGAGAGAGGGGTCAGGGTCTGAACGGTGTTACAAAGCCAGTACGGATTGCTGCAGCTGGAGGTGTTTGCAGAGGTTGGGAGGGACATATGTATTTTTATTTATTCATTCATGGGATGTGGGTGTCACTGATTGGACTAACATTCTTTGACCCAACTGCTAATTACCCAGAGGGTAGCTCAGAGTCAGCCATATTGCTGTGGGTCTGGAGTCAAATGCTGGTCAGACAAGGTTAGAATATTTAATGCCCTTCCTTAAAGGAAGTAAGTGACAAAGAGAAGTTCTTCCTACTGATCAACAATGTTTTTATGGTGGCCCCACCAAGGTCTTTTAAAGATACAACATGACATCCCAACTCTTACTCTTAATGCTCTCCCCAATGAAGGTCATCACACAAACGCCGGTTTCACCAACCTGTCTACCTGTGATACCACATTCAAAGAACTGTGTACCTGCATGGCTGGGTCTCTGACTGATAACACCACCCAGGGCCCGAACATTAACTGTACAAGTCCCAACCTGGTTTGTTTCACCAAAATGGAACACTTCACATTTATCTAATTAAACTCCATCTGCTATTCTTCAGCCCACTATCCCAGCAGTACTGTCCATCCTGTTGTATCATAGATAACCTTCTTCACTGTCCACTTTACTACCAATTTCAGTGACACCCAAAATCCTTACCTACCAGGAAACCAATATTCCTATCCAAACCATTTATCCAAATGACAAACAACAGTGGACCCACTCCACGGCTCGTCACATGCCTCCAGTCAGAAAAACAACATGTCTCCCATCACCCTCTGTCTCTTACCATCAAGCAAATTTTGTATCCAGTTCACTAGCTCCTCCTGAATGCCATATCCTTTTTACACTGATCTGAGCTTATTACCCAATTTACCACACAGAACGTAGAACACAGAACAGTTCAGCCCAAGACCCTTCAGCCATGATGCTATGCCAACCTTTTATACAACTGTAAGATCAAACTAACCTACATACCCTTCATTTTACTATTATTCATGAGTCTGTCCAAGAGTCTATTAAATGTCCCAGATGTGTCTAATTTTACTACCACCATTGGCAGTCCGTCCAACCACCTACCATTCTCTATCCTCTTATCCATCTTCCAATCACCTTAAAATTACACCCCCTTGTCATAGCCAATTATGGCATAGGAGGAAAAGTCTCTCACAATTCACACACTCTGTTTCTCTCATCACCTTGTTCACCTCTAACAAGTCACTCCTCACCCTTCTTCACTCGAATGAGAAAAGCCTTAGCTCCCTCAAACATTCTCCATAACAAATGCCCTCCATTCCAGGCAGCATCCTGGTAAATCTCCTGTGTACGCTCTCTAAAGGTTGCACATCGTTCCTGTAAAGATGGGACGAGAACTGAACACAATATTCCAAGTGTGGTCTCACCAGGTCGCTATAAAGATGCAGTAAAACCTCGCGGCTCTTAAAATCGATCCCCTTGCTAAGGAAAGCCAACACAACATATGACGTTTTAACAACCCTACCAACGTGCGTGGCAACTTTGAGGGATCTATGGACATGGACCCCATGATCTCTCTCTTCTTCCACAATGCCAAGTATTTTGCCTTTTAACGCTGTATCAATATTCAGGTTCGACCTTCCAGAATGAATCAATTCACACCTTTCCAGATTGAACTCGTTTTGCCACTTCCAGCCCAGCTCTGCATCCTGTCAATGTCCCATTGCAACCTACAACAGCCCTCCACATTCCCCACCACTCCACCAACCTTCATGTTATTGGCAAACTTACTAAACCACTCTCCAACATCCACATCCAAGTCATTTACAAAAATCACAAAAACCAGAGTCCCAGTGCTGATTGTTACAGAACAACACTGGCCACTGATCTCCAAGCTCAATACTGTCCATCTGCCGCCATTCTCTGTCTTCTCTGGGCCATCCGATCGTGCATTCAGACAGACAGATTTCCCTGTATCCCAATCATCCTTCTTTTCTGAATGAACCATCAACGTCTTCCAACATATACTCAAAGAATTTCAATAAGGTTTGTGAGGCATGACCTGACCCCTCACAAACCCATACTGACTGTCTCTAATTTAACTATGGTTTTCCAAGTAGTCATAAATCCTTTCTTCACAGTTCTCGCCAATAGTCTGCACACCACAGACATGAGACCAAATCTGTATTTTCCAGAATTCTACCTCCGTAACATGGTCCAGACGCTACAAATCTTCTCTCCTCTGTCATGTTCCCCAGAAGGGCACTGGAGGGTGGTGGGGATTACAGAGTCAGGGAGGGATATCAGGACAGGAGGATTTTGCAGACATTAGGAGGGTTGCAATACCAAAAGGAGGCTTCAGTAATTGTGAGGTTTCATGGTGATGGAGGGAGGGAGGGAGGGAGGATCGTAGGGAAATGAGAGGTTTCACAGTTTAGTTGTTTTGTTAGGACTGCGAGAGGTTACTGAGTTGGGGAGGGTGTAAGCACTGGTTGATATTACATAAACATGTGGTTTTGGTTGCAATGCAGGAAGAGGATTCAGGAAGCCGGAGTGTATGGGGTCTGAACGAGGTTACACAAATGGGAAGAGTTGTCAGGAGTGCAGGTGTTTACAGAGATAGCAATGGTCTGATCTGGAGCAGCGGACCCAGACTGGGAGGGATGTGGGGACTGGAGGTGGTTTCAGGGGGAGGGAGGACCATAGAGCCACATGAGGTTACAGAAATGTGGAGAGCTGTAGGGCTGACAGGGGTTCATGGAGTTGGGAATGTTGGGAGGGATAGAGAAGTTTACAGGGATAACGATGTTTGTAGGACAGGGCTGGATTACACAGACAGGGACTGTTTTAGGGAGCTGAGCAGATTACAGAGATAAAGATGTTTGTATCATCTGGTGGAACAAACAGATATGGAGGGTAGTTGTGACAGAAGATGTTTATAGATATAGGAAGGCTTAGGTTCTGGGGGTTATTTAGACATGGAGGCTGTGGAATCAGGACTGCTTTTTGAGAGAATGGGTTACAAGTTTGGTTGGAGACAGTTTCACAGATAAGGGAGCATAGCACAAACAGAAGGAAGTTCCTGCGGTAGGGAGGGTTCGAGTGGAGAGTGATGTTTACACAGATGGGGGTAAGAGCTGGAGAAGGTTATGGAGATGAGTAAATGTTTGGAGATACAGAAGGAGCTTATATTGACAGGATGGGTGATCGTGACGGGAGGATGTTAAATTGTTAATGAATCTTGTAGGAACAGGATCGGGAGACGCACAGGCATTGGAGTGGGATGTACAGATCGGGAGTGTTGCAGGGACCGGAGAGGATAACACAGATAGGAATGGTGGTCGGGTCTCCACAGACTGATGGCGTTTTAGGGACTGGAAGAGGTTTGGTAGATAGGGAGGGCTGTAAGAGCTGCAGGAGCTTATGGAGAGTTGAAGAGTTGGAGCAGTTCACAGAGGGAGGGTTCTCCGACAGGAGTTGGTGACAGATAGTGAGGGTTGTGTGGCCGGAGAAAGTAAAAGAGAGGGGAGTTTTCGGGACTGGAAGAGGTTACACTGACAGGGTCAGTTGAAGAGACTGTAGAAAAAATGCATGGAGAAGGTTACACAGATAGGGAGGGATGTAGGCACTGAAGCTGAATACACAGACATGGAGGGTTGTATTGTTAGACGGAGCTGAGTGGGAGAGGGACTGGTGTAGGGATGCAGACAGATAGGGAAGGTTGTGTTTTTGGTGAAGGTTACACTGATACAGACAGTGTTAAAGAGTGTTTAATGGACTACAGAGGAGCTCAGACAGAATGTATTATGGGGAGTGGAGGAGATTACAGACACAGAGATGGCTGTCGGTTTGAAAAGGGCTTCCACAGATCCTCAGTGTTGTAAGGCTGGAGGGAGGTTACAATAATAAGGGTTACCTACACTTCAGGACTTTTTTGATATAGAGAAAGTCTCAGAACGGGATTGTCAAAAGGATGTATAGACAGTCCAGATGAGTTTACAGAGATATAAATATGTTTGGGGGTTTCAGGATGGGGCAGTGATTGGGAGTGATGTAACGAATGGCAATAGTTATAGAGAGGGTTCGAAAAGCAGGAAGAGGCGACAGTCATTTCGATCGTGGGAAGGACTGGAGAAGCTTACATCAGCAAGGAATGTTTTAGAAACTGTTGTAGATTACACATATAAGGAGAGTATTGGGGATGAGGCAAGTTTCAAGAGACAGGGATGGTTGACAGTACTGGACAATAACCTGAATAGAATCTCCACAGCCCAATAAGTCCACACCAACCTATGGAGTATTATCGTTCATTAGCAGAGGGATTGAATTCAAGAGTCGTGAAGTGATGTTGCAGCTGTACAGGACTTTGGTTAGGCCACATTTGGAGTACTGTGTGCAGTTCTGGTCGCCTCACTTTAGGAAAGATGTGGAAGCTTTGGAGAGGGTGCAGAGAAGATTTACCAGGATGTTGCCTGGAATGGAGAGTAGGTCGTACGAGGATAGGTTGAGAGTTCTCGGCCTTTTCTCGTTGGAACGGCGAAGGATGAGGGGTGACTTGATAGAGGTTTATAAGATGATCAGAGGAATAGATAGAGTAGACAGTCAGAAACTTTTTCCCCGGGTACAACAGAGTGTTACAAGGGGACATAAATTTAAGGTGAAGGGTGGAAGGTATAGGGGAGATGTCAGGGGTGGGTTCTTTACCCAGAGAGTGGTGGGGGCATGGAATGCGCTGCCCGAGGGAGTGGTAGAGTCAGATTCATTGGCGACCTTTAAGCGGCATTTGGATAGGTACATGGATGGGTGCTTAATCTAGGATAGAAGTTCGGCACAACATCGTGGGCCGAAGGGCCTGTTCTGTGCTGTATTGTTCTATGTTTGTTCTATGTTCTAACCCTCTAAAGAGCATCCTAACCAGACCCATCCCTCTCCCTGTCCAATAAACGTTGCATTCCTCATGGTGAAATCACCTAAACCACACTTGCTTGAACACTACAGTCAATTTATGACGGCCCATCCACGTATCGTGCAAATGTTGGACGATGGCAGGAAACCAGAGCACCCGGAAGAAACCCACACAGTCGGGGGGAGAACATGCAAAGTCCACACAGAGAGTCGGCCAAGGCTGGAATTGAAGCCAGGTTCCAGGCACAGTGAGGCTGATTACACAGAGCACTGCAGAGATTGGACTAGGTCACAAAGTTCACAAGGGTTTATTGGAACCGGATGAAAATATAGTCAGGAACAGGAGAAGCTTACATAGATGGTGTCCATGAGAGGGACTGGAGGAGGTTAACGCAATATGGAGGGTTGTGCATTCTCTCGACAATTAGAGGTAGGGACGGTTGGGGAGACTGGATGAAGTTAGTCATACGCAGAGTTGTACACACTCTGAGTAATGGCAGATGGAGTTTACTTCTGATCACTGTGAGGTAATGAACTGTGGGAAGTCTCATAAGTGAAGGATATACATCATGAAGGGTAGGTCCTCCAAGAGAACTGAGTAACATTGGGACCTTGGTGGGCAAGTCCCTGGATGTCTGAAGGTGTCAGCACAGGTTGACAGGGTGGGGATGGCACCTGAACTGGGAGCAGGAGGGGGACCCACATCTTGATGGGGCGAATTGGTAGAGCTGCTTGAGAGGATATAATCTAATCTGGCAGGGTGTTGGACCTTAAACAGTCATAAGGCCAGAAAGAAGATTGAGGTTGCTGCACAAGTTAAAGACAGCAATTTCAGCAGACAAGGCAGGCAAGAACATAGCAGGAAATGGGGGAGGGGGAACTGATGATTAAACTGCATTTATTTCAATGCAAGGGGCCTGACAGCTAAGGAAGATGAACTCAGGGCATGGATTGGAACATGGGACTGGGATATTATAGTTATTACAGAAACAAAGCTGAGGGAGGGACAGGACTGGCAGTTTATTGTTTCAAGGTGGAATTGCTACAGGACGCATCGAAGGGGAGGCAAGAGAGGACGCGTGGTGGTGGGTTTTGATTGCATGAATCATCACAGCAGTACTTAGAGAGGATATTCCTGTGGGATCACTCAGTGACGCTATGTTAGTGGAACTGAGAAATAAGAATGGCTCATCACTCTGACACGATTGTCCTACTGACCCCGAATAATCAGTGGAAGACTGAGGAACAAACATATCAGGAGATCTCAAATATCAATCATAATAATAGGGCTGTTATCTTTGGGGTTTTTAAACTTTCCAATCCTAGACTGAGACTGCCAGTGTTCAGTGTTTGCAAGTGAGCAATTTGGTAATTGTCTTCCAGAAAACTCCCAATCAATATGTAAATGGCCTGAAAAGAGAATGGGGCAAAACCTGACCTCTCCTTGGATAACAAGGTAGGAAAAGGGACTGAGGTGTGAGTGGGAAAGCATTTTTCCAAAGTGACTCAAGTCTATTAGTTTGAAAATAGCGATGGAAAAGGACAGGGCTGGTCCACAGGTTCAAGTTATAAAATGGGGCCAGACTAATCTTGATATTATTAGCCAGGAACTCTCAAAAGGTGACTGGGGAGTCTATTTGGAGGGAAAGGGAAGTCGGGCAAGTGAGAATATTTTAAAAGTGAGATAAATTGAGCGATCACCACCAGCATGTTCCTGTTTGTGTGCAGGTCAATGCTGACAGCATTCGGAAACACTGGCTGTCTATTGAGGGTCTGGTCAAGGAAAAGGGGGCACATGTCAGTTATAGCCAGCTGGATCAAGGGAATCCCTGAGGATCACAGGGGCTGTAGGAATACACTTTGGGTAGAAATCAGGATTGCAGAAATCGTACATGCATTAGCTTTGGCAGAGAATGATCAGGAGAATCCAAAAGTGATTGTATAAATATATTGAGTAAAAGAGTAACTCGAGACAAAATGCTGTCCCTTAAAGATCAATGAGACCATTGGTGTGTGGAAAAGCAGGATATGTCTAAGACCTTAAACACATTTTTTTTCCAGACTTTACTGTGGACAAAGACTGGGGAACTCATGGAACAAGAGCAAAACGTTCGACCACATTTGGAGTTCTCTGCAATTCCAGTATCCCCGCTATAGGAATGCTGCTGTGAAATTTGAAAGTGTTCAGAAAAGATTGACAAGATGAATCTGGGGTTGTTGCTGAATAAGCTGGGGTTACTGTCACTGGAGAATCAGAGACTGAGGGGTGACCTTACAGAGGTTTATATAAACATGAGGTATATGGATTTGTAAGCATTCAAGGTCTTTTCCCAGGTGTTGGAGAGCCCAAAACTAGAGGGCATAGGTTTAAGATTAAAGGGGAAAGGTTTAAACGGCACTGAAGGGACAGCTTTTTTATGCACACAGAGCTGAGAGAGAAAGTAGCAGATACTGATACTATGACAACATTTAAGAGATATTTGGATGGGTATATGAATAATAAGGGTTTAGAAGTACATGGGCCAAATGCTGGTAAATGGGATGGATTTATTTACATCTTCTGGTCAGCATCGACGAGTTGGACCGAAGGGTCTGTTTCCATGCTGTACATCTCTATGACTTGAAAAGAGTGCATGTTATCGAAGGTTTTAAAACACAAAGCTATAGAAAGCCCCAGGACCTGATTAATTGTATCACAGAACATTGTGGAGCCCCAAGCAAAGATATTTGTACCATTGATAGCCATGTGTGATGTGCTGGAAAGGCTGGAGGGTGGCATAGTGGACAGTGAAGACGTTGTAATCGAGGATAAAGCGGATGGCCCTCAGGATAACTCCATACAACCCTGTCACGGTAGACGCTGCAAGATGTGTCAGATTGTGGACATAGATACCACTATTACACGTGGGAAAACCTCCCACCTTGCACATGGCAGGTACACATCTGACTCAGCCAACATTGTCTATGTTATACGTTGCAGGCAAGGATGCCCTGAGGCATGGTACATTGGGGAAACCGAGCAAAGGCTACGACAATGGATGAATGGGCACTGCACAACAATCAACAGACAGGAGGGTTCCCTTCCAGTTAGGGAACATTTCAGTGGTCCAGGACATTCAGCCTCAGACCTCCAGGTGACCATCCTCCAAGATGGACTTCGGGACAGGCAACAGAGAAAAAAGTGGCTGAGCAGAGGCTGATAGCTAAGTTCAGTACCCATAGGGAGGGCCTCAACCGGGAGCTTGGGTTCATGTCACATTACTGGTGATCACCATTGGACCACACACACACAGTCATTCCTACACACACACACACTCACATACACACAGACGCGCACACAGACACCCACACACACCCTTATAGACATGCACACTCCCACATTCACACATGCACCCCCTCACAGACTTAAGACACTCTGCACTCACTACACACACTTTCTCACGCTGACAACCCCCATCCCAGACAAACACACACAGACAGACAAAGACCCACATGCACACATATATTTTGTGGGGTGAATTTGTACTTGCAGAGTTACACTGTACTTTGCTAAAAAAACTGCATGAATTTATGTAAAAATCTTAGATCACTTTTTAGATTAGAATCAATCTAAAAATCATGGCATAGACAGAGAACACAGGGTCCTAACACCTTCAACATATTGTCTAGCTATCACCATTGTTAACAGCTAACCCGAGAATGCAACAATTAAAAAAATGTTTTGTGATTTTCACATGAAAGAACTGAAACTATGACTGTATTCTAACCGATGAAAGGCTTAACAGACAATCAATTTTTCAATGTATAATGTCAGTTACATCACACTGTAAATTTTTGCTATAAATTCTGTGTTACAATCAAGTCCTCCACTATCAGCTGATGAAGGAGCGTCGCTCCGAAAGCTAGTGTGTTTCCAATTAAACCTGTTGGACTATAATCTGGTGTTGTGTGATTTTTAACTCTCCTCAATAAGGTAGATTGATTTGTGACACAGAGATAAAAGAAATTTAGATACCAGAGAGACGTGGTTACAGGGCGAACAAAAGGTGGACATAAATATTCAATGGATCACAACCTTGTGGAAACTCAGGCAAAATGGGTAACGCGAACAATAATGGATAAGAAAGGCATTACAGTGAAATCATTTGACCTCAGATCATGAAGTAGATTCAGTCTGAATGTAAATTCTGGCTACTACTTGCGAAGGACACAAGCAGCAGAACAGTTTTAACCACCGAACAGCATTTCATTGCTCATCACTGCATTACAGAGGAACTCATTGGAATTTTTTAACAAACACTTTGTGATAATTTTGGGAAACTTCAATATTCCCATAATCTGGGACAGTCACACTGACAACAGTGATATTGGAAGAGGAGTTCAGGGAATTTTTTTTCAGTGTTTCTTTGAATAACAAATTGTGCAACTGGCGAGGGATGTAACTATCTCAGAGCGATCGTTGTGTGATCAGATTTAGTGAATGAGTAATGTTACCTGGAGAGATCCTCAGGGAAATTGTGATAAAGTGCAGTTAAAGAAATATAAAGTTTTAAAGTTAATCACAGAAAGGACACGCTACAACTAGAAACAAAAACAGCCAATGACATGGGTTTGAGATGAGAACTGACCAAGGTAAAGAGGCGAAACAAACTGAAGTATGTGCCTGTGAGTGAACAGTGGAAAACATTTGAAAGGACAGTGTAAATCACTCAACAAAAGAACATTCCACTGAAACAGACAAAACCTCAGCAAGAAATTCCCACTGGCCTCTCACTCGGGACAAAATGGATCATATTAGATTATGAGGCTGAGAAGATCACCAAAAAGTACTTAAAATCCTAAAGTGAGAGAGTGTTTTAGGAGTAAGTGTTAAAGGGTCTACTAGCAGGAGTTGGGCAGTGGGAAAGGGAATCAGTGTCAGGGTTCAATGTCACAAATGGAACAGGGAAAGGTGAAAGTACCGGAGGTGGTAAGAGTGTTACTGAGAGTGGTCAGGGCCTGAACAATGTTACAAAACCAGTACGGATTGCTGCAGCTGGATGGGTTTGCAGAGGTAGGGAGGGACACACGTATTTTTATTTATTCATTCATGGGATGTGGGTGTCACTGCTAATTATCCAGAGGACAGCTCAGAGTCAGCCATGTTGTAGTGGGTCAGGAGTCGCATGTTAGCCAGGCCAAGTTAGAATGTCAGATGTTCTACACAAAAGGAGGTCAGTGAACCAGATGAGTTCTTCCCACTGATCAACAATGCTTTTATGGTGACCTGACCAATGTCTTGTATAGATACAACATGACATCCCAACTCCTACTCTCAATGCTCTCCCCAATGAAGGTAACCATCCCAAATGCCTGCTTCACCAGCCTGTCTCCCTGTGACACCACTTCCAAAGAACTGTGTACCTGCATCCCTGGGTCACTGATGGACAACATTCCCAGGGCCCAAACATTAACTGTACAGGTCCCGCCCTGGTTTGTTTCACGAAAATGGAACACTTCACCTTTATCTAATTAAACTACATCTGCTATTCTTCAGCCCACTATCCCAGCAGTACTGTTCTTCCTGTTGTATCACAGATAACCTTCATCATTGTCCAGTTTTCCACCAATTTCAGTGTCACCCAAAAAACTTACTTAACTTACTTAACAATATTCCCATCCAAAACATTTATCCAACTGACAAACAACAGGGGACCCACTCCACCGCTGGTCACATGTCTCCAGTCAGAAAAACAACATGTCCCCCATCACCCTCGGTCAGCTACCATCAAGCCCAATTTTCTGTCCAGTTGACTAGCTCCTCCTGAAGGCCATATCCTTTTATACTGATCTGACCTTATTACTCAGTTTACCATACGACATATAGAACAGAGAACAGTACAGAACAAGACCCTTCGGCCATGATGATATGCCAATCTTTTATCCGACCGTAAGAGAAAAAATAAAAGAGGCAGATAGAGTTGAATTCAGATACATGCGAGGTGGTTCATTTTGGGAAAGCAAATCTTAGCAGGACTTATACACTTAATGGTAAGGTTTGAGGGAGTGTTGCTGAACCAACAGCCCTTGGGGTGCAGGTTCATAGCACCTTGAAAGTGGAGTCGCAGGTCGATAGGATAGTGAAGAAGGCGTTTGGTATGCTTTCCTTTATTGCTCAGAGTATTGAGTACAGGAGTTGGGAGGTCATGTTGCGAGAGTACAACACATTGGTTAGGCCACTGTTTTAGTATTGCGTGCAATTTTGGTTTCCTTACTATCGGAAAGATGTTGGGAAACTTGAAAGGGTTCAGAAAAGATTTACAAGGATGTTGCCAGGACTGGAGGATTTGAGCTGTAGGAAGAGGCTGAACAGGCTGGGGCTGTATTCCTTGGAGCGTCAGAGGCTGAGGGGTGACATTATAGAGGTTTACAAAATTATGAGGGACATGGATAGCGAAAATAGACAAAGTCTTTTCCCTGGGGTTGGGGAGTCCAGAACTAGAGGGCATAGGTTATCGATTAAACAAAACAGACCTAAGGGGCAACTTTTTCATGCAGAGGGTGGTATGTGTATGGAATGAGCTGCCAGTGGAAGTGGTGGAGACTGGTACAATTTCAACATTTAAGAGGTATTTGGATGGGTATATGAATAGTAGAGGTTTGGAGGGATATGGACCGGGTGCTGGCAGGTGTGACTAGATTGGGTTGGGATGTCTGGTCAGCATGGACAGGTTGGACTGAAGTGTCTGTTTCTATGTTGTACCTCTCTACGACTCTAACTTCCATACCCTTCATTTTATTATTATCCATGTGCCGATCCAAAAGTATATTAAATGTCCCTAATGCATCTAATTTTACTGCCACCGCTGGCAGTGCATTCCACTCAGCCACCACTCTGTATGTAACGGACCTACCTCTGAATTCTTCCCTTAACCATCCACTAATCACCTAAAAATTATACCCCCTTGTAATAACTATTTATATGAGGGTAAAAAATCTCTCTCTCTATTCACTCTATCTCTGACTCTTATCACCTTGTTCACCTCTGCCACGTCACCCCTCACCTTTCTTCACTCCAATGAGAAAAACCTTAGCTCCCTCAAACTTTCTTCATAGGACATGCTCTCCAGTACAGGCAGTATCCTGGTAAATCTCCTCTTTATCCTCTCTAAAGCTTCCACATCCTTCCTGTAATGAAGGGACCAAAACTGAACACAATATTCCAAGTGGGTTCGAACTAGGGCTCTATAGAGCTGCAGCATAACCTCACCACTTTAAAATTCAATCCCCTAACTAATGAAATCCCACACAATATATTGCTTCTTAAAAAGTCAATCAGCTTGGGTGGCTACATTGAGGGAGCCCTCTGTTCCTCCACACTGCCAGAGATCCTACCTTTAAATCTGTATTCTGCATCCAAATTCAATCTTCAAAATGAATGACTTCACACTTTTCCCAGATTGAACTCCATCTGCCATTTCTCAGCCCAGCTCTGCATCCTGTCAATATCCCGTTCCAGCCGACAACAGCCGTCCCCACTATCAACCACTCCACAAACCTTCGTGTCATTGGGAAACTTACTAACCCTATTTCAATCACACATCCAATTCATTCATAAAATCACAAAGAGCAGAGGTCCTGTAACTTCCCCCTGCAGAAAACCACTGGTCACTGAGCTCCAGGATGAATGCTTTCCATCTATCATCACCCACTGTCTTCTGTGGGCCAGTAATCCTGTATCCAGACAGACAGGTTTCCCTGTATCCCATACCTCCATACTTTCTGAATGAACCATAAAGATGTTTTGTCACATTCTCAAAAGATTCAATAAGAATTGTAAGGCATGACCTTCCCCTTACAAAACCATGCTGACTATCTCGAATCTAACTATGGTTTTCCAAGGAATAATAAATCCTGTCTCCCAGAGTCCTCTCCAATAATCTGCACACCACAGACATAAGACTGACAGGTGTGCAATTCCCAGTATTATCCCTATTCCCTTTCCTGAACAAGGAATAATATTTTCCTGCCTCCAATCATCTGGTCCGACTCCAGTGGAGAGTGAGGATGCAAAGGTCATCACCAGGTGCGCAGCAACCAATCCCTTGGTTGCTGTAGTAACTTTGGACGCATCCAGTCTGGTTCAGCGACTTATGTATCCTTATCTTTTACAAAATTCTCAGCCCATCTCCTTCGTAACATCCACCTGTTCATGTACATCAGCCTGTTTCACGCTGTCCTCAGAAACGACAAGACCCTTCTCAGCAGTGAATACTGAGGCATAGTATTCAATAAGGACCTCCCCTACCTCCTGTGACTCCAGGTACAAGTTCCTTCCACTATCCCAGATTGGCCTTATCCTCACTCTGGCCTTGCTCTTGTTCCTCGCATAAATGGAGAATGCCTCACGGTTTTCCATAATCCTTCCCAACAATGCTTTTTCATGCCCCCTTCCAGTTGCCCTAAGTCCATCTCTTGGTTCCTTCCTGGTACCTTCAGAGAATCCCTACAGTATGCAAATGGGCCATTTGGCCCTACACCTCCATATCAACCCGCCAAACAGTATCCAACCCAGCCCCATTCCCCCACCCTATTACTCTCCATTTGCCCTGACTAATGCACCAAACCTACCCATCCCTGAACACTATGGGTAATTTAGCATGGCTAAGGCACCAAACTGGCACATCTTTGGGATGTGGGGGGGAAACCTGAGCACCTGGAGGAAACCCACAGGGAGAATGTGCAAACAACCCACAGACAGTCGCCTGAGGCTGTAATCGAAATGGAGTCCGTGATGCTATGAGGTAGCAATGCTAACCACTGAGACACCGTGCCATCCAATGTAACTCTCTGGAGCCCTGTCTGATCCTTGCTTCCTCGACCTTAAGTAAGCTTCCTTCTTCCTCTTGATTAGATGCTAAAGTCCATGTGGACACCACTGACTGCTCTGCCTTCATCTATCTTTGGCCACCTCCTCGAAGAGTCAATCCGGTTTGTGAAACATGGTTTCCCACTCACAAAGCCATGCTGACCATCTCGAATCAGCCCTTGCCTTTGTAAATGTAAGGTTCTCTTTTCTCTCAGAATCTCCTCCAAAAACTTCCCCATCAGTGGTCTCACGAGGCTGTAATTTCCTGGCTTTTCCCTGCAGTCCTTCAGTGATGGAACAGCTTTAGCCAACCACCAGTCTTCCAACAGTGCCTGTTGATAATATACATATCTCTGTAAGTGACACTGCAATCTCTTCCCTAGCTTCTCAGAGTATTCTAGGATTGACCTAATGAGCTGCTGAGGATTGATCTGGCTTTATTTGTTTTAAGATTCCAGCACTTTCTCTTCTCTGTTGATGATTCTTTCCAAGACATCACTATTTATTTCCCCACGTTCCCGAGCTTCCATGTCTTTCTCCACAGTAAATACTGACAACTCTATTTTGTCTAATATCTCACCCATCTCCTCTGGTTCCACACATAGGCGACCTTATTGATCTTTAAGGGGTCCTATTCTCTCCCAAGTTACTCTTTAGCCCTTATTGAAACTTGCATAAAGGCTTCTGATAATTTAAATACACCGTATCCCCTGTACCATGACACCCCTCCTCCACCCTTACAATTCTGCCATTTATATTCACACCAACAAATTCAACAGGCTCGTTGCTGTATCAGTCAGCATGGAGACCACTGTCACACACAGTTACTGTACTGCCCTTGCCATAAGTGCATTCAGTGTCCTGGCTGTAACCATATTGACATTCCCATCAGTGTTTGGTGCATACAAAAGAATTCCTGCTAACGGTTGCTGCTGCTTGCTTATTCTCAGCTCTACTTTTCATATTCAGATCCACATGACTGTCTCATTAATGCATTAACCTAATGCTTCCTTCACAACTTGTTGGCATTTTGCCTAGTCTGCCTATTGGGACTAGATTGGTTTGGGATATCTGCACAGCGTGGATGGGTTGGACCGAAGGGTCGGTTTCCATGCTGTACATCTCTCTGACTCTATGACTCTATCCAAACAACCCTTCAGTATTCACTTACCAGCGACTGTCATCTCCAGAATGACAGTCCCATCATATCTGTTCACTGTCATTCCATCTTCCTTATGACGAACGCAGAGAGTCATTCCTCAGTCGTGGGGGGTTGAACAGATGAGTAGAAGTTACAGAGATAGGGAGGCTTATAGGGACTCGAGGATGTTAGAGTTAAATAGAGTTACATCTGTTCAAGAATGTCAGTTGGACAAAGGGATTTGGGGATTGAAGGAATTTACAGAGATCGAGGTAGCTGGATTAGATTCTGGAGATTGGGATAGGGATGGCGATAGGAAGAGGCAAGCAAACTGAGAGGCACAGAGAGGGGGCTGTTTCATCTAGGAGATTATTGTGTATACTAACAGAGATACGGAAGGTTGTCATGACTGAAGACATTTACAAATATAAGAAGTCTTCTAGGCTCTTGAGGCTACATATATAGGAAGGCAATGGAGAATGCCAGGTTACTGGGTTGGAGACAGTAACACAAATGGGGAGGGTTGCACAAACTGAAAGAGGTTCCTGTGGTCGGGAGAGGTATGCTGTCGGGAATGAGGGTGAAATTTAACAAGATAGAGATCAAAGAATTGGAGAAGGATAAGGAAATTACAAATTTTCACAGCGAAGGAAGGGTTATAGGAGCTGGAGAAGATTACAGAGGTAGGGACCGATGGAGAGGTTAAAGACAAATACATTGACATGGAGGGTGGTATTGGTGGGAGAAGCTCACAGGGATAGACAGAGCTGTCAGGGTTTACAGGGATGAAGGAATTTAGTATCTACTGGAGAAGGTTAGGGATTAGGGAGTTAGGGACTGGAGAACCTGACAGAGACAGTGACAGAGACACAGAGAATGATGTGGACTAGAGGAGACTCCAGACAGAGGAAGGATTATCGGGACTGGAGAATATTACAGAGATCATGAAGACAGCATGGGCCAGGATTGATGCCTGCGATCCCCTGTGCTGTCGCTTTGAGGAACTGTACAGAAAAGGTGAAAGCAGGGCCCTCACAAGATGGTGGGAAAGAAGCCTAGAATGTTGCTGTTCCTTACCCAGCTCTGTATCTATGTCTGGTCTTCCAGGTCTGAATATAGAAGTCTACTACCTCCACCCTGTGCTGTTCACTGTGAGCGATCTTACCGGCTGCAGGAATTACTGAAGGCTTCAGATCTCCCTCTCCATCTCTCTCTGGCTGACCAACCAGTTTCAATGAGGTGATGGATGAGACAGGAGTTAGGAACATCCTGATGACCTGCATGAGACAGAAATAGACAGAATGGGAAATTAGACTGATGCAATGAGTATAACACATGCAGAGTGGCGCTGAGTCCAGCAGAGATCTCGAAAATCTCAGTCTCCATCCCTTGACTGTGCTGCTGCATCTCTCTGGAATGGACAATTCTGTTGACTCAGTATCTCAGACCATCTGTAAGAGGGAGAAATGCTGACAGAGGCAGTAAATAGACCGACACAGCGAGGGATACCAGATGGAGAGATGCTGAAAGATATCACATTATTAGACACTGTATTAACTGGGAATTGTTTGAATTTGTAACAAAGACGCTGGGATAATTGTGAGGGGATTCAACCTTCCTATCTCATCATCTCTTTGGCAGTGGCTCACAGATGAGGCTGAGTCTCTCCCACTCTCAGTGGGGGTGGAGGGAGTCTGGAGTTGGCTGTACAGACCGATGTGGCCTTCCACAGACTCTGTTACACTTGAGGCAGAAGGTGGACATGGAAAGGGGGTGGGTGGGGCGTTGATATGACAGCGCGCTCCTTGTGCTGTTTTCTCCTGGATTCCCGTTTTCCCCCACAGAAAGTCTCGAGGTGCTCGACACCTTCCCAATGCTCCTTCCCCACTTCAGACGGTCTTGGCCGATTTGATTAAGAGATGAAAAAGTACCGATCAATTCTGAAGTAACCAACATTTAGAAATGTGGAGGAGTGCAGGAGGAAGAGGAATTATTGTCAGTGTTTAATCGGAGTAGCGGAACAGGGAGAATTGAAGGTGCTGGAGATGGTGAGAGTGTTACAGAGAGGGGCAAAGGCCTGAACAAAATTACAAAGCCAGTATGGATTGCTGCAGCTAGAGCTGTTTGCAAAGGGAGGGATAGACATAAGTATTTTTCATTGATCCATTCACGGCCTAAGGATGTCACCGGTTGGACCAGCATCCATTGACCTCCTGCTAATTACCCAGAGGCAGCTCAGAGCCACCATATTGCTGTGGGACTGGAGTCACATGTGAGCCAAACCAGGTAAGAATGTCATATATCCCTCCCTAAAGGAAATACGTGAACAAGTTGATTTTTGCCAGATAATCAACAATGCGTATACAGTGGCCTAACTAATGTCCTGTACAGATACACCATGACATCCCAACTCCTACTCTCAATGCTCTGCCCAATGAACGGTAACCCTCCCAAACACCTGCTTCACCAGCCTGTCTGCCCGTGAGGCTACTTTCAAAAAACTGTGTACCTGCATCCCTGGGTCACTGATTGACAACAGTACCCAAGGCCCAAACATTAATTGTACAAGTCCAGCCTGGTCTGCTTTACCACAATAAAACATCTTGCATTTCTACACCTGTTATTCCTAACCTCACTGGTCCAGCAGTAGTGTTGATTCCTTTGTACTCTTCGATAACCCTCTTCACTGTCCACTTTATCACCAATTTCAGTCTCAACACAAACTTGCTAACCATGGCTCCTGTATTATCATCCAAACTGTTTATATAAATGATGCACAACAGTGACCCAGCACCGAACCCCATGGCACACCGTTAGTCACAGGCCTGCAGTTTGAGTAGCAACCCTCTATGAACATGCTCTGTCTCCTACCGTCAATCCTGTCTTGTATCCAGTTGGTGAGTGCTCCCTGGTTATGTCTGATCTAAACTTACTCTCCAGTCGGTCATGCAGAACCTTGTCAAAGGCCTTGCTAAAGTTCATGTGGACATCGTGTACTGCTCTGCTTTAACTTCTCACTTGTCGATCTCCACACTCAGGTTTGAGGCATGATTTCCCGTGCATAAAGCCATGCTGACGATCATTAATCTGTCCTTACCTTTCCAAATGCACGATGATCGTTTCCCTCAGTATCTCCTCCAACAACTTACCACCCTGCCATCAGTCTCACTGGTCCGTAGTAGCTGTCGATGATACAGATATTTCTGGGAGGGGCCCTGTAATTTCCTCACTCGCTTTTCACAAGGCGATGGGATATATCTGATCATGTCCCAAGGTTTTATCTAACGTTTTGCATTTTATTACATCCAGCACCTCCTGTTCTCCAATGTGAACTCTTTTCAAGATATCCCTATGTATTTTCCCAAGTTCCCGAGCTTCCATGTCTTTCACCACAGTAAATCCTAACACAAAATAATTGTTCAGTATCTCACCCATCAGCAGTGATTCCACACAGACAGCCTCATTGACCTTTCAGGGGCCCTATTCTCTCACGTGCTAATTTTTAGCCTTTGTTGAAACTTGTCAAAATGCTTCTGAAATTTCTAATATCCCTCTAACGCAACTAGCCTCCCCCACACTTATCTATTCTGCCATTTAAGGTCATACTAAAATATAGAATCCAACAGATTTAAAAATATTCCCCTTTTATAAAATCATACATCTCCCATTGTTTCTAAGTATCTAGTTATCATTTAATGTCATAATCTTTATAGCACATTCCAGCACGTTCCCGACTTACTGTCAGGCGAACACCATTTGTTTTCAGACTGACTGCACAAAGGATTTTGGGAATCCTTCTGATTCAATCTGAAACAGCTATCTTACAAGATCAGCAGGTAATCGAGAAGGCAAATTAGATGCTGTCATTTATTACAAAGGGAATGGAGTCTAAAAATAGGGAGGTCTTGCTAAAACGATGCAAGGTACAAGTCAGACCACAACTAGATTATAATGAACAGTATGCGTGCCCTAAGGATAGACATTCTTGTGTTGGAGGCAGGCCAGGGAAGGTTCACTTGGCTGATCCTGGAGATGGCGGGATTTTTCAATGAGAAGAGGTGGAGTAGATTGCCCTTGAACCTTTTGGGTTTTGAAGAATGGGAGAGAAATTGAATGAAACATCCAGGATTCGGAGGGGCTTTGACAGGTTAGATGTCGTTAAGTTAGAAAATCGAACAGTACAGCAGAGTAATAGGCCCTTCGGCCCACCATGGCTGTGCTAACCATGATGCTATTCTAAACTAATCCTATCTGCCTGCACATGGGCGATATCCCTCTATTCTCTGCCTGTTCATGTTTCTGTCTAAATGCCCTTCAAATGTTTGCTATCGTTGCCACCTCTCCCACCTCCTGAGCAGCTTCGACCCTCTTGGTAAAGACAATTGGCCTCATTCATCTCACTGAAAACTTCTCACTCTCACCTTAAACCGATGCGCCCTAGTATTTGATATTTCTACATTGGAAGGAGGATTCCAACTATCCACACTATTCACGCCTCTTCCAATGCTGTATACCTGTACCAGGTCACCCCTGATACTAACGCAAAACAATCCACCTGCGTCCAACCTCCTTAAACACATTCTCATCCAGGCAAAATTCTGCCAACCCTCTGTTTCACCCTCCCCAAAACCTTCACATCCTTCCTGTGGTGTGTCGATGAGAACGACACGCAACCTTCCAAACATGGCCGAATGAAGTTTCATTCAGTCACAACATGACATGCAAACGTCTGTACTCAATTCTGTGACCAATAAAGGTAAGCATACCATACTCCCCCTCTACCACCACATCCTGTTGTGTTGTTATTTTTAAGGAGCTATGTATTTGCTTCCAATGTCTCTCTGTTTATCAATGTTTCCAACTAGTCAATTAGTGCACTTCTCTCTTCCATTTACCTTCATAAATGCATCACTTCACACCGGTTCCGATCAAATTAAATTTGCCACATCTCTGCACAACGTTCCAGCTGATCTACATACAGCTGCAACCTTTAACACTCTTCCTCACTATCCACAATTCCCCAAACTATCCCTAATCATTACATGCCTTTCTATATGTCGTCTGCAAAATTACCACTCAAACTGCTGACCCTTTCATCTGAATCACAGATATAAATTACACACAGACATCGCAGCACTGATCCTTGTGAAACAGCATTGGCCACAGATGTCCAATCAGAAATTGACCACTCCACATGCCTCTGTCGACTATCACCAAGAAAATTTTGTATCCAACTTACCAACGAGCATGGATTGTGATTTGATCTTCCAGATCCCCCTTGCTATTTGGAAGCTGTCCATTCAAAATGACTCTATATTTTGATTCACAGATTAAATTGGCTGTCTCACAAATGCACTGACTGTATCCTTTCTTCACAAAACAGGACCTTGTTTGGTTTTTTGCTGATCCTGCCTAAATCCCTACAATCCCTCAATAATCACATTGCTGTCATGATTATTCTGCAGCCACACCTCCACAATAACAGTTCGATCATATCTGTTCCCTTCAGTTAATGCTGTCATTCCATCTGCCTTGTTGCAAATGCATGGCACGTGTCACCGAGAGAGGGCCTTTGAGGGATCGTTTGAGGTCACAGAGTGGGAGATATGTTTGGGTGCACAACAATGTTGCAGGGTTAAACATAGTTACAGTTGCTACAGAATGACCGCAGGAGAAAATGTTTTATTGTTTGGAGGAAGTTAGAGAGATAAAGCATCTTTGATTAGATTCCAGAGATAGGGATGTGTGTAGGGTTGTGGATAGTTATGTGGACTATGTTGATCAGGGTGAAGAAACATTCACAGGATTCCAGGATGTTGTACATTTAACAACAGTTGTGGCATCTGGAGAATATCACAGTGATAGAGAGGATGGTATGGACTGGAGAATATTACAGGGAAAGGGTGGGTAGTATGAACTGGAGAATGTTGCAAGCACATGGAAGATGATATAAGCTGGAGAATACTGCAGCAATAGAGAGGAGTATATGGACTGGAAAATGTTGCACGGACAGGGATGAAGTTGTAGACTGGAAACAGTTAGAAGGAGACATGAATTTATGCTATGGAAGGTATGTCAGAGAGAGTGAATGGTGTGCATGCTGTAAGATACGACAGGGATAGGGAAGCTTGTGGAGGCTGGAGGAGACAGTGACAGAGAGTCTTGTGAGAGACCAGATTCACTTATGAGCATAGGATGTGCTACAATGAGCAGAGCCTTTTGCAGATATAAATGAGGATACAATGGCCACAAAGCAGTCACGCCTATATATAGGTATATAGGAATTGAAGGAATTGAAGAGATTACACAGGCGAGGAGTGCTGTATGCAGTGGAGGAGATTAACCTGATAGGGAAGCTTTTAGAGACTCAACAATGTTAGGAAATAATGGGAGTGCAATGGTGAGAGCAGGTTTCAACAATTTGGAGGATATCGACCTGAAGGAGCTTTGACAGATAGCTATGGTACAGTAAAGGGAATTGTCGTGGCTTCCGTTTCAAAAGCAAGCCATAAGCACTTAAAACAGCCTGTTTGACTTGTGCATTATCTCTCGACCATTCATCAGACAGTGCTGTAAATATTTCACTGGCTCTGCCTACCAGTTTAGACTGAACTAGCATTACCCAGAAGACCTCGGGCCACTCTATCTGTCTATGCAATTTTTCAAATGAAATATAGAGTTCCTTGACAGGAGAGTCACAGGTAGTTAGGATAGCGAAGAAGGCGCTTGGTATGCATTCCTTTATTGGTCAGAGTATTGAGTGCAGGAGTTGGGAGGTCATGTTGCGGCTGTACAAGACAGTGGTTAGGCCACTTTTGGAATGCTGAATGCAACTCTGTTCTACTTCCGATCGGAAGGATTTTGTGAAACTTGAAAGGGTCCAGAAAGGATTTACAACAACGTTCCCAGGGATGAGCTATAGGGAGAGTTTGAACAGGTGATGGTTGTTTTTCCAGGAGAGTCAGAGGCTGAGGGTTTATAAAATCAAGAGGGGGGTGGATAGGGTAAATAGACAAAGTCTTTCTCCTAGGGTGTGCGAGTCCAGAATTATAGGGCGAGGTTTAGGGTGAGAGTAGAAAGATATAAAAGTAAAAAGGGGCAACTTTTTCACGCAGAGGAATATATGGAATGAGCTGCCAGAGAACGTGCTGGAGGCTAGTACACCTGCAACAGTTAAAAGGCACCTGGATGGGTATATGAATAGGAAGGGTTCAGACGGAGATGGGCCGGGTGTTAGTAGGTGGGACTACATTGGGTTGGGATATCTGCTATGCAGGATGGGACCATGAATGGGTTGTGGAACCTGGAGGATGTTATGATTTGAACCACAGGTAATGTTTGATTGGATCTTTCTGCCAATCTTACAGATGGTACAATTGCAACATTTAAGAAGCATTTGGATGGATATATGAATAGAAAGGGTTTGGAGGGGGATAGGCCAGGTACTGGCAGGTGGGACTAGATTGGGTTGGAATATCCTGTCGGCATGGCCGGGTTGGAATGAAGGGTCTGTTTCTATGCTGTACATCTCTATGACTGTATGATTGGCTGAATGGTCCAATCAAAAATTACCTGTGGTTCAAATCATAATATCCTCCATGTTCCACAAGCCATCCCCTGTCCCATCCTGCAGGTTCAATGAATCGCGGGACCTCTCACCTTCTGCAAGTCCCACGTCCCTTCCGACATTTGTACCATCCTCCAGGTTCTGCAGCCCTTCATACCTCGGAACATGTCCCATACTCTCCAACTCCTCCTTCCTCTGCAATGTTCCCCAGAAGGGCACTGGAGGATGGTGGGGTTTACAGAGATATGGAGGGACATCAGGACTGGAGGAATTTGCAGACATTAGGAATATAGGGACTTGAGGAGGTTTCACAGTTTATGAGTGTTGTAGGGACTGGAGGAACTTACAAAGATAGGGATAGTTTTAGATTGGAGGATTCTGCAGAAAACCTTTCCGTGGTTAAAGGCAGGATTCTTAGCAGTTTGCAGGAACAAAGGGATCCTGCGTCCCGCAGGTTACCACCCAAGTTGACAGGCTGTTAAGAAGGCGGATGGTGTGTTGGCTTACATTAGCGGGGGGATTGAATTTAAGAGATGTGAGATTTTGCTGCAGCTCTACAGAACCCCAGTTCGACCACACTTCGAATATTGTGAACAGTTCTGTTCGCTTCATTATAGGGAGGACGTGTAAGCTTTAAAGACAGTGCAGAGGAGATTTAACAGGATGCTGCCTGGACTGGAGGGCATGCCCATTGAAGGTAGGTTGTGGAAGCTAGGGCTTTTCTGATCACAGCGAAGGAGCGAAAATGGTGACTTGATAGAGGTGTACAAGGGAATGAGAGGAATTGATAGAGTGGACAACCAGAGACTACTTCCCATGGCAAAATGGCTATCACAAGGGGACATAGGTTTAAGGTAATTGGCGAAAAGTTTAGCTTAGATATCAGAGGGATATGGGCCAGGTGCTGGCAGGTAGGACTAGATTGGGTTGGGATATCCTGTCGGCATGGAAGGGACTGGTACGTTATTTACACAGAGTGTGATGGGTGCGTGGAATGGACTGCCAGCCGTGGTAGTAGATTCAGACACATTACAGACATCTAAGCAACTCTTGGATAGGTACATCAATGATAGTAAAATGTAAGGTATGTAGGTTCGTTTCATCTTCAGAGTAGGATAAAAGGTCAGCACAATATTGAGGGTGGAAGGGCTTGTACTGGAATGTGCTATTCCATGTTCAAAAAAGCAAGGGTTATGATGGCAGCAAGAGGTTTCGGGAAGCGGGAGAGGATGTAATCTGAATGAAGTGACACAAATAGGAGGCGTTGCTAAAGTTGTATGAGGTAACAGAGACATCAATGGTCTGATCTGGAGCAGATGACCAGACTGCGAGAATTGTGGGGACTGGAGGTGCTTTCACAGGGAGGGAGGAGCATAGAGCCACAGGAGGTTACAGAAATGTGGAGAGCTGTCGGGCCTACAGGAGTTCATGGAGATGGGGAGGTTGGGAGGAATGGAGCAGTTTACAGGGATAAGGATGTTGGTCGGATTGGGTGTTTTAAACAGACAGGAATGTTTCAGGTGAATGGAGCTGAGTACAGAGATAAAGTGGGTTGTACAGATTGGAAAAACAAATAGACGTATGGAGGGTAGTCATGACTGAAGATGTTTATAGACACAGGAAGGCTTAGGTTCTGCAGTTATTTAGATAAAGAGGGTGTGGAGTCAGACAGATTCTCCAAGTGATAAAGAAAGCAATTTTGGTTGGAGACAGCTTCACAGATTAGGGAGCATTAGTAACCTCCTCCAGTTTGGTCAGAGTGGGAAGGGTTGTAGGGGAGGGTGATGTTTACACATGGAAGAGCTGGAGAAGATTGTGGAAATGAGTAGATGGATGGAGACACTGGAGGAGCTTACATTGACAGGGTGGGTGCTGGCAATGAAAAGATATCACATAGATAGTGGGTCTTGTAGGAACTGTATTGAGTCACAGGCATTGGAATAACTTCTGCAGATTGGGAGAATTACAGGGACTGAGAGGATTGTAGGGTCTCCACAGATTGATCGTGTCTTTAAGAATATGTAGATACGGAAATCTTAAACCCAATACATGCAGTCTTTATTTCAAGCTCAGAGCCTTATTATCCCTCATCAGCCAAGGATCTCTAAACCTGCCAGCTTTTCCCTTTACACCAACGGGGCATACTGGTCCTGGATTCTTGAGATCACACTTTTAAAAGCCACCCATTGCCAGTTGTTCCTTTTCCTTCAAACAGACTCACCCAATCGATTAGAATCACAATGTGGAGGTGCTGTTGTCGGACTGGGTGTGCACTAAGTTAAACATCACCCGACACTCGGTTCCAGTCCAACCGGTTTATTTGAAAGCACTTGGTTTCAGAGCACAGCTTCTTCATCAGGTGGTTGTGGAGCACAATCCTAAGGTACAGAATAATAGCAACAGGATGGCAGTGTCATGGAATATAATATCAAACAAATTTAGTTTAAGCCTTTCATCTGTTACAGTGATCACCAGCGCTTCCAAAGCGAGTTGGATTATAACTGGGCATTGTGCAATTATAAATTCACAGCATTGACGCTGGCCAGATCCTGCAGAATGGCCCCAAACCTGGCCCTGTTCCAGTTTTCCTCTTCAATCTGTGGACCTGCTGATCTTTCTCCATAACTATGTTAAAACGAAGACAGTTGTGGGCACTGAACCCAAAGTGCTCTCTGAATGACACTTCAGTCCCTTGCTCGAACTCGTTTTCTGAGGGGAGGTCCAGTGTTACACCCGCCTGAGTAGAGTAGGGCCCTCTGCATATTGATTTAGGAACCTTCCTTGGACACATTTGAAAAATTGCTCTCCGTCCAGGTCTTTTTAGACTCTTGGTGGCCCAGTCAATACAGGGAATATTAAAATATCCAGCCTGCGCTCCTCTATTATTCCTATAGTTATCTGCAATCTCTCTACACAGCTGCTCCTCTGGTATCTGTTGGGTCTACAACAGTCTACAATACAGTTGCAACAAAGTGACCACCCCCATCTTTTTTCTAACTTCTAAACATGTGGAATTTTAAATGAATATATGTTTTAAAAATTGGAACTAACAATCCATAAATAAGTGTTGATAAAAACGCAAACACTTGACCTTCAGAGAAAGACAACAGTTCACTGTTATGTGGTCTGCACGACATACCCACAGCAAAGTGTTTGCCTCTCAATTACCCTGTGAAATGGGCGAGCCAGCTGCTTAGTTCAAGGGCAGCAAGGGATGGGCAATAAAGGCTAGTCAGCCAGAGACACCCACATCCCAAACCTGATTTTATTTAAAAATATATTCAGATTGGTCCCAGCACAGTTCCAGTGGAACAATGTCCTGGCCAATCACGTTGGTAGATTTATGGCCAGGGTTTGAAACTGACAGAGAGGATGCAGGGACAGGCTTCAGGTGAAAGGTGCTTTCCAAATCCAAAGAGAAAACGTGAAGCATCAGAGCAGCGTGGGAATGTGACTGAAGACAACAGAAAGGAACAGGATGGGACAAAGTTTGACAAAGATCAGCAAATCCGTTTGTGACAGGAAATTGTGGGAACGATTAAATTATGTGTTTGTATTAATGGACACAGTCTCTGCAACAAGGTAGATGGATTTGTGACACAGAGATAAAAGGGATTTAGACACCAGAGAGATGTGGTTACAGGGAGAACAAAAGGTGGAACGTAAATATTCAATGGTTCACAACCTTGTGCAAGTTCAGGCAAAATAGACGACACTAACAATAATGGGTAAGAAAGGCATTACAGAGAAAGCATTTGGCATCAGGTCAAAAGTACAGTCAGTCTGAATGTAAATTCTGGTTCCTACTTGCCAAGGACACAAGCAGCAGAACAGTTTTAGACCACCCACCGAACAGCATTTCATGGCTCGTCACTGCAATAAATAGGAATTCATTGGAATTTTTAATACAGGCATGGTGAACATTTAGTGAAACGTCAATATTCACAAAGTCTGGGACAATCACACTGACAACAGTGATATTGGAAGAGGAGTTCAGTGAATTTTTTTCAGTCTTTCTTGAAATAACACATTGTGCAACTGGCGAGGGACGAAACTGTCTCAGAGAGGCTGTTGTGGGATAAAACGTAGTGAATGAGTAATGTCACCTGGTGGGATCCTCTGTGAAATTGTGATAAAGTGCAGTTTAAAGAAATATAAAGTTTTAAAGTGAATCACAGAAAGAACAAGCTACAACTAAAAACAAAAATAGCCAATGACATGAGTTGGAGAGGAGAACTGACCAAGGTAAACAGGCGAAACAGACTGAAATATGTGCCTGTAAATGGACAGTGGAAATCATTTGAAAGAACAATGTAAAATACTCAACAAAACGCCATTCCGCTTAAATAGACAAAAACTCAGCAAGAAATCCCCACCGGTCCCTCACTCAGGACAAAATGGATCATATTAGATTATGAGGTTGAGAAGATCACCACAAAGTACTTAAAATCCTGAAGTGAGAGAGAGTTTTAGAGTAAGTTTTAAAGGGATTGCAATGGGTCTGCTCGCAGGAGGAGGGCAATGGGAAGGGGAATCGTTGTCAGGGTTTATTGACACGATACGAACATGGAGAGGTGAAGGTGCTGGAGGTGGTGAGAGTGTTACAGAGAGTGGTCAGGGCCTGAACGGTGTTACAAAGCCAGTACGGATTGCTGCAGCTGGAGGGGTTTGCAGAGGTAGGGAGGGATATATGTATTTTTATTTATTCATTCATGGGATGTGGGTGTCACTGCCTGGACCAGCATTCTTTGACCCCATGCTAATTACCCAGAGATTGTTGGGGCCCTGGTGGATGTATATAATACTTTGCTGGCCACAGGTGAAGTGCTGAATGACTGGAGGATCACTAATGTGGTTCCTTTGTTCAAGAAGGGCAGCAGGAATAGGCCAGGTAATTACAGAGCAGACAGTCTGACAGCAGGGGGAGGGAAATTATTGGAAACAATTGTGAGGATGAATCGACACTTGCAAAGGTAAGGATCAACTCAGTTTAGTCACCACGGATTTGGCAGAGGGAGATACTGTGTGAGGAATTCAGTTCAGTTTTTTTTTTAAATAGTGCTTAAGTATATTGATGAGGGCAGTGCAGATGATGTGGTTTACATGGACTTGACTAAGGCCTTAAACAAGATCCAACATGGAAGGCTGGTCCAAAAGGATTGGGTTCCAAGACAAGTTGGCAAATTGGATGCAAAATTGGTGGATAGGATACTTTCACCACCGGGTATACCACAGGGATCTGTGCAGGAACCATTGAACATTAATAACTCGGATGTGAAAGCAGAAGGTATCATTAGTCGGTTTGCAGATGACATGAAAGGTGAGTGCGTTGTTCACAGTGAGGTAGATGGTCTCCGTCTGCAGTCCGAAATCGATCGGATGATAATCTAAACAGAGTTAAGTTCTGATTGAAGTGAGGGAATACTCTGTGGGATGTACGATAAGGGAAGTACAGACATAATAAACGGTAGGTCCTTGTGGAGTACTGAGGAATACAGAGACCATGGTGGACAAGTCCATAGATAACTGAAGGTGTCAGCACAGGGAGACAGGGTGGGAAAGGCACCTCAACTGGGAGCGGGAGAGGGACCCATATCCTGGTGGGGTGAATTGCTAGAGCTGCTTGAGAGGATATAACCTAGTCTGGCAGGGGTGTTGGACCTCAAATAAACGTAAGGCCAGAAAGAAGATTGAGGCTGGTATTCGAGTTAAAGACAGCAATTTCAGCAGACAAGGCAGGCAAGAACATAGCAGAGAATGGGGGAAAACTGATGATTAAACTGCATTTATTTCAATGCAAGGGACCAGACAGCTAAGGAAGATGAACTAAAGGCATGGATTGGAACATGGGACTGGGATATTATAGTTGTTACAGAAACACAGCTGAGGGATGGGCAGGACTGACAGTTCATTGTTTCAAGGTAGAGATGCTACAGGAAGGGGAGGCAAGAGAGGACGTGCGGTGGTGGGTTTTGATTGCATGAATCATCACAGCAGAACTTCGGGAGGATATTCCTGTGGGATCGCCCAGTGAAGCTATGTTAGTAGAACTGAGAAATAATAATGGGTCATCACTTTGGTACGATCAGACTGCTGACCCTGAATAATCTGTGGCAGACTGAGGAACAAATATGTCGGGACATCTTAAATATCAACATAATAATAGGGCTGTTATGGTAGCGTTTATGAACTTTCCAATCCTAGACTGGGACTGCCAGTGTTCAGTGTTTGCAAGGGAGGTATTTGGTAATTGTGTTCCAGAAAACTCCCAATCAATATGGGAATGGCCTGAAAAGAGAAAGGGGCAAAACCTGACCTCCACTTGGGAATTAAGGTAGGGAAAGGGACCGAGGTGTGAGTGGGAAAGCGTTTTGCCAAAGTGACCACAGCTCTAGTAGTTTGAAAATAGCTTTGGAAAAGGACAGGCCTGGTCCACAAGTGCAAGTTATAAAATAGCCTGTCCAATCCTGATCGTATTAGCCAGGAACTTTTTAAAATGTGATTGAGGAAGGGAATTATTTACAGGGAAAGGGAAGCTTGGCAAGTGAGAATATTTTAAAAGTGAGATAAAACGTTCGATCAAAGCCAACATCTTCCTGTTTGTGTGCAGGTCAATGCTGACAGCATTCGGAAACACTAGCTGTCTATTGTGGGTCTGGTCAAGGAAAAGGGGGCACATGTCAGATATAGCCAGCTGGATCAAGGGAATCCCTGAGGATATACAGGGGCTGTAGGAATACATTTTGAGTAGAAAACAGGAACGGAGAAAGGCTAAATGAAATAGCCTCAGCAGAGAAGGAAAGGGGAATCCAAAAGTGATTGTATCAGTATATTAAGAGTGCATAAGTAACTCGGGACAAAATAGTGTCAATTAAAGATCAATGAGGCCATCGATGTGTGGAACTACAGGATATTTGCTAAGATCCTAAACAATTTTTTTCACTCCAGAACTTACTGTGGAGAAAGACTGGAAAACTCAGGGAACAAGAGTAATACATTAGACGACAATTGGACTTCTCTGCAATTCCAGTCTCTCTGCTACAGGAAGGATGTTGTGAAACTTGAAAGGGCTCAGAAAAGATTAACAAGATATTGCCCGGCTTGTTGCTGAGTAAGCTGGGGTTACTGTCACTGGAGAATCGGAGACTGAGGGATGATCTTACAGAGGTTTATATGAACATGAGTGGCATGGATAGGATAAGCATTCAAGGCCTTTTCCCAGAAGTTGAAGAGTCCAAAACGAGAGGGCATAAATTTAAAGTTAGAGGTGAATGGTTGACAGAGGGACTGAATGGGCAGCTTCTTCACACACATGGTGATGTGTGTATGGAATGAGCTGAAAGAGAAAGTAATGGAGACTGATACAATTCCAACATTTAAAATGGGCATTTGAATAGTAAGGGTGGGCAGCACGGTGGCACAGTGGTTAGCACTTCTGCCTCACAGCGCCAGAGACCCGAGTTCAATTCCCGACTCAGGCGACTGACTGTGTGGAGTTTGCACATTCTCCCCATGTCTGCGTGGGTTTCCTCCGGGTGCTCCGGTTTCCTCCCACAGTCAAAAGATGCGCATGTCAGGTGAATTGGCCATGCTAAATTGCCCGTAGTGTTGGGTAAAAGTACGAGAATGGGTGGATTATGCTTCGGTGGGTCGGTGTGGACTTGTTGGGCCAAAAGGCCTGTTTCCACACTGTAAGTAATCTAATCTAATCTGTCAGTAATCTATTCTAAAAGGGTGTAGACGTATATAGGCCAAATGCTGGAAAAGGGAATGGATTTATTTAGATCTTCTGGTAAGCCTGGATGAGTTGGGGACCGAAGGGTCTGTTTCTATGCTGTATATCTCTATGACTTGAAAAGAGTGCATATCATAAAAGAGGTGGTGCTGGAGGTTTTAAAACTCAAAGCTATGGCAAGTCCCAGAACCTGATTTAGTTTATCACAGGACACTGTGGGATGCTAGGGAAGAAATTGTGGAGCTCCTAGCAAAGGTATGTGTACTACTGACAGCCATTTGTGATGGGCTGGCAGGCTGGAGGGTGGCATCATGGACAGTAAAGGATGTTTTCTGAGATTAAAAAGGGATCTTGATGAAGGGAGTGAATGGGCTGAAAAACTAGAGATGGAATTTTATCTGAATAAATACGAGGTTATGCATTTTGTAAAACAACCAAGGGTAGAGCTGATACAATTAATGTTAAGGCTTCGGTTAGTGTTTTAGAGCAGAGGGCCCTCCGGGTTCAGGTACATAATTCTTGAAGTTTGCCTCACAGAATGGATAACACAGTGCTTTGCATGCCTGACTATTGCTCAGTCCATTGAGTGGAGGATTTGGGACGTCATGTTGAGATTGCACAGACATTTGTGAGGCTTGTTCTGCAATGCCCTGTCCAGTTCTGGTCGTCCAGTTAACAGGGAGGATATTATTAAGCTGCAGGGGGTTCAGAAGAGATTTACCAGGATATTGCTGGGTTTGGAAGGCTTGAGTTCTGAGAAATGGCTGGATAGCTTGAGTCTTTTTCACTGGAGCCTGGAGGTTGAGACATGATGCTATAAAAGTTTATGAAAAAAATGAGGTATACAGATCAATTTAATGGTAGTTGCCTTTTCCTCAGGATGGGGGAGTCTCAAGAGGAGGGGCCACATGTTTAAGGTTCGAGGAGAGAGATGTTAAAAAAAAAAGATCTGGGGCAATTTGCTACACAGAGGGTGGTTTGAATGTGGAATGAACTTCCTGAGAAAGGGGTTTATGTGGGTACAATTACAACATTTAAAAGATATTTGGATAAACAGGTGAATAGGGAAGAGTTGGAGTGATATGGGCCAGCAATAGGCAGCTGGGAAGAGTTTAGTTTTAGATGATGGTGGGTATCAACTGAAGGGTCAGTTTCCATGCTGTATGGCTCTATGACAAGAATATTGTTTGATTCCATTATTGAAGAAAGGATCAGGGCTGGGTCCACTGATGTGCATCATCTACATAAACGATTTGGTTAAAAATATAGGAGTGATTGTACGAAAGTTTGTTGATGATCAAATGAATGGTGTAGTGGGCAGTAAATACGGTTATCAAAGGGGATCTTGACCAACTGGGCCAGTGGACCAAGGAATGAAAGATGGAGTTTAATTCAGGATTTTGTTAAGACAAACCAGGGAGGACTAATACAGTTAATGGAAGGGCTCTGGCCAGGGTTGTCGAACAGAGAGAGAGACCGGGGGTGCAAGTTACATTGTTCCTTGGAAGTGGCATCACAGGTGGACAGGGTGGGGAAAGCGACATTTGGCACATTTGCCGACATTGGCCAGCACTTTGTTACATACATGAGAGATATTTGTAACATTGTCCTAAATATTTCCCTTGGGCAGAGGAGGCCACGGGATGACCCTAAGAAAGGTGAATAACCAAGGGTAGGTGAGTCCGAAACTAGAGGGTATAAACGGGAGGTGAGAGAGCAAGGATTTAAAGAGGGAGCTGAGGGGGGAACATTATCCACAGATGATGGTGCACAGAAGGAACAGACTGCCTCAGGCACATGGGAGAAACAAGAACAATTACAGCATGGAAAAGACATTTGGGCAGGTACATGGAGAGGAGAAGGTTTGAAGAGATAAGGGCCCAATGCAGGAAAATGAGACTCGTTCAGTTTCGGTATCATGGACAGCATTGAGAAGTTGGACCACAGGTTCTGTTTCCGTGCTGTATCACTCTGTATCCAGTTAAAGAGGATTAGTGTACCAAAATAAAGCTTGTTGTAGACACTGAAGCAAGTTACAGTGATGGCGATGGTAGTCTGGAATGCAGTACATTTCAAATATGTGGAGGGACTATCGGGAAGGGAGGAGGTTACCGGGACAGGAACTATTGTAGGAGTTAAAAATGACTTACACACTGGTGCACAAGCCATGCCATAGGCACAGAGTAGCAGAGTAGTGAGTCTTAGCACAGTGTTGGAGGGAGAACACAGAACCGAAAGATCCCAGGCAGCTTTCACAACCTCTCGTCGGAGGCCTCCTCTGCCTTCTGTTGTACTGATGCTCACTAAGACAGCACAGGACTGGATTGATAACTATGAACTCCTGATGCGGTCTCAGTGCAACATAGGTTAAAGTAGACATGGTGATTGAGCATGGGGTGTGTCTATACTGTGCTCCCCATCCAGAACTGTATCTATATCATGTCATGTTACCGATGTTTGGAGCCCTCTCATTGCACTCAACTCTGTGCACTATGAGTGATCTTACCTCACTGCAGGATTTATTGAAGGCTCCAGAGCTCCCTTCCCTTTGTTTCTCTGGTTGACCAAACATCTTCAATGAGGTGATGGATGAGACACGCAACAGTTGGGAAGTCTATTGAGTCAGCAACTTCCTGAGGACCTACAGGAGACAGAGAGATAGACAGAATAGGAAATTAGACTGATGCAGTGAGGGTTACACAAGGAGAATGGAAATGAGCCCCACAGATATCTGGAAAATCTCAAACTCCATCCCTGGACTGTGCTTTTACGTCTGTCTGGAGTGGAGAATTCTGTTAGCTCAGGATCTGGAGTAGCTGCAAGAGTGAGAGATGCTGACAGAAACAGCAAGTAGACCCACACAGTGAGGGATACCACATGGAGATAGACTATGTGATATCACTGTAGTGCTGGAAGACTTCAGGATCACACAATCATGTTGGAAGAATGGGTTTAGCTTCATGTATCAGTGCTCAGGGATGAGCAACCAGTGAGCAGGTGAAGTGATGGCCTAGTAACATTATTGTTAGTGCATTTGTCCAAAATCTCAGCTAATGTTCAGGGGCGCCAGGTTTGAATCCCATCATAAGATATGGTGGAATTTAAAATCAATAATTTTAAAAAAGCAATGAACAATCCATAAACAAATATGAAACCACAATTCCTTTAGATTAGATTCCCTACAGTGTGGAAACAGGCCTTTCGACCCAACCAGTCCACAACATTCCTCCAAAGAGTAACCCACTCAGACCCACCACCCTCAATCTAATACACCTAACGTTATGGGCAATTTAGCATGGCTAATTGGCCTGACCTGCACGTCTTTGGACTGTGGGAGGAAACTGGAGCATTCAGAGGCATTTCACGCAGACACGGGGACAATGTGCAAACTCCACACAGTCACCCGCGGCTGGAATCGACCCTGGGACCCCGGAGCTGTGAGGCAGGAGTGCTAATCACTGAGCCACCGTGCTGCCCACTTATCCTTTTTACAACGAGATGTGATCATGCTCATGTGGTCTGCACGACATACCCACAGCAAAGTGTTTGCCTCTCAATTTCCCTCTGAAATGGCCAAGCAAGCTGCTCAGCTCATGGGCAGCTATGGCTGGGCAATAAAGACTGGTCAGACAGAGACACCCACATCCCCTACCTGATTTATAAAAAAATCCAATAGGATGGTCCTACTGGAACCGTGCTGGGACCAGTGTCCTGGCCAATCATGTCAGTAGGTTTATTGACAGGGCTTTAAACTGACAGAGAGGATGCAGGGACAGGGGCCAGGTGAAAGGAGCTTTGCAAATCCAAAGAGAAAAGGTGAAGCATTGGAACAGTTTGGGGATGTGGCTGAAGGCAATCAGAAAGGAACAAGATGGGACACCGATTAACTAAAACTGTACATCAGGGAATAGGTTTGTGACAGGAAATTGTGGGAAAGAGTAAATTATGTTTTTTTTTTGAATGGACGAAGTCTTATCAATAAGGTAGATGGAATTGTGACACTGAGATAAAAGAGGTTTAGACACCAGAGAGACGTGTTTACAGGGTTAACAAAAGGTGGACATAAATATTCAATGGATCACAACCTTGCAGAAACTCAGGCAAAATGGGTAACACTAACAATAATGGATAAGAAAGGCATCACAGAGAAAGCATTTGGTCTCAGATCATGAAGTAGAGTCAGTCTGAATGTAAATTCTGGTTACTACTTGCCAAGGACACAAGCAGCAGAACAGTTTTAGCCACTGAACAGCATTTCATTGCTCATCACTGCATTACACAGGAACACACTGGAATTTTTTAAACAAACACATTGTGATAATTTTGGGAAACATCAATATTCAAAATGTGCGACAGTCACACTGGCAAGAGTGATATTGGAAGAGGAGTTCAGAGAATTAGTTTTCAGTGTTTCTTTGAATAGCAAATTGTGAAACTGGCTAGGGACATAACTATCTCAGAGCGACCACTGTGTGATGAAACTTGGTGAATGAGTAATGTCACCTGGAGAGATCCTCTGCGAAATTGTGATAAAGTGCAGTTTCAATAAATATAAAGTTTTAAAAGTGAATCACAGAAATGACAAGCTACAACAAGAAACAAAAATAACCAATAACGTGAGTTTGAGAGGAGAACAGACCAAGGTAAATGGGCTAAACAGACTGAAATATGTGCCTGTCAATGAACAGTTTAAAACACTCAACAAAAGGACATTCCATTGAAATAGACAAATCCTCAGCAAGAAATCCCCATCGGTCCCTCACCCAAGTAAAAAGGATCATATTAGATTATCGGGCTTAGAGGATCACCAAAAAGTACTTAAAATCCTGAAGTGAGAGAATGTTTTAGGAGTAAGTTTTAAAGGGATTGCAAAGGGTCTGCTCACAGGAGGAGGTCAGATGGAAGAGGGAATAATTGTCAAGGTTTTATGTCCCAAAAGGAACCGGGAGAGCTGAAGGTGCTGGAGTTGGGGAGAGTGTTACAGAGAGGGGTCAGGGACTGGACGGTGTTACAAAGCCAGTACAGATTGCTGCCGCTGGAGCTGTTTGCAGAGGTAGGGAGGGACATAGACATTTTTATTTATTCATTCATGGGATGAGGGTGTCACTGATTGGACCAGCATTCTTTGCCCCACTGCTAATTACCCAGAGTATAGCACAGAGTCAGCCATATTGCTGTGGGTCTGGTGTCACGTGCAGGCCAGACCAGGTTAGAATGTCAGCTGTTCTTCTCTGAAGGACGTAAGTGAACCAGATGAGTAGTTCCTACTGGTCAACAATGCTTTTATGGTGGTCCCACCAATTTCCTGTACAGCCACAACATGACATCCCAACTTCTACTCTCAATGCTCTGCCCAAAGAAGGTAACCATCCCAAACGCCTGCTTCACTAACCTGTCTCCCTGTGACACCACTTACAAAGAACTGTCTATCTGCATCCCTGGGTCTCTGACTGACAACACTACCCAGGCCCCGAAAATGAACTGTACAAGTCCCATCCTGGTTTGTTTCACCAAAATGGAACACCTCACATTTATCTAATTAAACTCCACCTGCAATTCGTCAGCCCACGATCCCAGCAGTACTGTTTTTCCTGTTGTATTTTAGATAACTTTCTTCACTGTCCACTTTACCAACAATTTCAGTGTCACTCAAAAACTTACCACAAAACCAATATTCCCATCCAAACCATTTATCCAAATGACAAACAACAGGGGGACCCACTTCACCACTGGTCACACGTCTCCAGTCAGAAAGGCAACATGTCTCCCATCACCCTCTGTCTCCTACCATCAAGCCAATTTTGTATCCATTTGACTAGCTCCTCCTGAATGCCATATCCTTTTACATTGATCTGAGCTTATTACCCAGTTTACCATACAGAACGTAGAACACAGAACAGTACAGCACAAGACCTTCGGCATGATGCCATGCCCATCTTTTACCCGACTGTAAGATCAAACTAACTTACATACCTTTCATTTTTCCCATCCAAGCGTCTGTTAAAATGTCCCGTTTCATCCACCCACCACTCTCTGTGTAAAGTACCTACATCTGAAATCTCCCCTTACCCAACCTCCAATCACCTTACAATTATGCCCCCTTGTACCATGTATGCCATGGGATAAAGAGGTCTCTCACTGTTCACTCTATCTTAGCCTCACACCATCTTGTTCACCTCTACCAAATCACACCACACTCTTCTTCACTCCAATGAGAAAAGCCTTACTCCCTCAACCTTTCTTCATAAGATATGCTCTCCAGTCCAGGCAGTATCCTGGTAAATCTCCTCTTTACCCTCTCTAAAGCTTGTAATGAAGGGACCAAAACTGAACACAATATTCTAATTGGGATCTAAACAGGACTTTATAGAGCTGCAGCATAACCTCATGGCTTTAAAACTCTATCCCCCAGCTAATAAAAGCCAATACAACATATTCTTTCTTAACAACACTATCAGCATGGGTGGCAAATTTGACGGATCTCTGGTCATGAAATCCAAGATCCATCTGTTCCTCCACACTATCCAGTATTCTGCCTTTACCCCTGTATTCTGCATTCAAGTCTCACCTTCCAAACTGCAGCACTTCACACTTTTCCAGATTTGACTTCATCTGCCACTTCTCAGCCCAGCTCTACATCCTGTCAATGTCCCATTGCAACCTCAAGCAGACATCCACACTATTCACCACTCCACCAACCTTCGTGTCATTGGCAAACTTACTTACCCACTCTTCCACTCACACATCCAAGTCATTCATAAAATCACAAAGAACAGAGATTTTTTGACTTCTCCCTGCAGCAAACCACTGGTCACTGAGCTCCAGGCTGAATGATTTCCATCTGTCATCACCCTCTGTCTTCTATGGGCAAGGAATCCTGCATCCAGACAGGCAGGTTTCCCTGTATCCAGACAGGCAGGTTTCCCTGTATCCCATGCTCTGTACTTTCTCAATGAGCCATAAATGTGTTTTGTCACATTCTCAAAGGATTCAATAAGATTTCTGAGGCATGACCTGCCCCTTGCAAAGCCATGATGACTTCCTCTAATCAAACTATGGTTTTCCAAGGAATCATAAATCCTGACTCTTAGAGTCCTCTCCAATAATCGGCACATCACAGACAGAAGACTGACAGGTCTGTGATTCCCAGGATTATCTCTATTCTCATTCTTGAACAACGCGTGGCTGATTCACCTAACCTGCACATCTTTGGGCTGCAGGTGGAAACCGGAGCACCTGTCGGAGCACCACGCAGGCATGGAGAGAATGTGCAAACTCCACGCAGACAGTCGCCTGGGGCTGGAATTGAAATCGCGTCCCTAGTGCTGTGAGGCAGCAGTGCTAACCACTGAGCCACCGTGCTGCCCCATGTAACTCTCCAGAGCCGTGCTTCTGATCCTTGGTTCCTCAAACTTAAGTTAGCTTCCTTCTTCCTCTTGACGAGATGTTCTACATCCCTTGGAACCTTGTCAAATGCTTTGCTGAAGTTCACGTAGACAACGCTGACTGCTCTGCCTTAATCTATCGCTTGGTCAACTCCTCGAAGAGTCAATCCGATTTGTGAAACACGGTTTACTACTCACAAAGCCATGCTGACTATCTCTAATCAGCCCTTGCCTTTCCAAATATATGTAGCTCCTTTCTCTCAAAATCTGCTCCAACAACTTACCCAGCACTGGCTCACTGGGCTGTGATTTCCTGGCTTGTTCCTGCAGATCTTAAGTGATGGAACAACATTAGCCACCCTCCAGTCTTCTGGTAACTCATTGTGTCTGTTGATAATATAAATATCTCTATGAGGGACACTGCAATCTCTTCCCGAGCTTCCATGAATATTCAAGGTTAGACCTAATGAGCTACTTAGGATTGATCTAGCTTTATTTGTTTTAAGATTCCAGCACTTTTTCTTCTCTGATGAGGATTCTTTCCAAGACGTCGCTATTTATTTCCCCACGTTCCCGAGCTTCCATGTCTTTCTCCACAGTAAATTCTGACATCACTATTTTGTCTAATATCTCACCCACCTCCTGACAGTGAAGGTGCCCTATTCTCTGTAAAGGTTTCTGAAAATTCAAATAAACCGTATCCTCGGTACAACCGCCCCTACACCTGTATCTATTCTGCTATTTATATTCCCACCAATAAAAATACAATCCAACAGGCTCGAAAACACATTCTCCTTTTATTAAAAGTGTTTCTAAGGGTCCAGTTATTGTTCATTGACATATCCTTTCAAACATATTTCAGCTCCCGACCTACTGTCAGGCTTACACTGTTTGGTATCAGACTGGCAGCAGAAAGGGTTATGGGAGTTCATGTTTATCAATCTGAAAAAGGTAGCTTACAGGTTCAACAGGTAATAGATGTTTTGGAAATAAGGAGGGTCGTGGGGACTGAAGGACATTATGGAGATAGGGAGTGACGTGGGGACTGTATGAGATTATGGACACAGAGAGTGCAGTGGTGACTGAAGAACATTATGGTGATAGGGAGTGCTGTGGGGCCTGAAAGGGGCCAAAGAGATCTGCAGGGCTGTTGGGCCTAAAGGAGGTTGCACAGATCAGGAGGATCATGGGGATTGTAGGAGGTTACTCTGAACGGGAGGGTCGTTGGGTCAGGATGAGATTATGGAGATAGGGAGGGTCGTGGGACCTTTTGGAGATGATGGAGTTAGGCAGGTTTGTGGGGAATGATTCGGTGATATGGATAGGAAGAGTCGTGGGGACTGAAGGAGTTTATAGAGATAGGGAGGGCTGTGGGGACTGAAGGAGGTTAAATAGATAGTAAGTTTATAGAGAAGCACAGGAAAGAAGAGCAGGGATCGGCCATTTGACCACAGAGTCAGTCCCACCATTCAGTATGATCACGACTGATCATTAACCCAGTACAGTATTCCTGCTTTCACACCTTACTCTGATATTATAGTGACGACTGGCATTTCGTGATACAGGGGGCTGTAGTAACTGGGACAGGGGTAAGGGGGGGGTGGGTGCCTTACAGAGATAGGGAGGGTTGTGGAAGCTGGAACAGGTGACAGATACAGGGAGGGTTTTAGGAATGGGAGGACTTTACACAGATTTGAAGAAATGCGGCGATGGGACGTGGTAACCATCACAGGGAGGATTTGGGGAGCTCGATCTGAGACGGGTCCAGCTGAGAACAGAAGTGAGTCAAACAGTCAGGGCCAGGCAGGGACAAGGTAGGACTAATAAATTAAACTGCATTTATTTCAATGCAAGGGGCCTAACAGGGAAGGCAGATGAACTCAGGGCATGGTTAGGAACATGGGACTGGGATCTCATAGCAATTACAGAAACATGGCTCAGGGATGGGCAGGACTGGCAGCTTAATGTTCCAGGATAAAAATGCTACAGGAAGGATAGAAAGGGAGGCAAGAGAGGAGGGGGATTGGCATTTATAATAACGGATAGCATTACAGCTATGCTGAGGGAGGATATTCCCAGAAATACATTCAGGGAAGTTATTTGGGTGGAACTGAGAAATAAGGAAGGGATGATCACCTTATTAGGATTGTATTATAGAACCCCCAGTAGTAAAAGGGAAATTGAAAAACAAACTTGTAAGGAGATCTCAGCTATCTTTAAGAATAATAGGGTAGGTATGGTAGGGGATTTTAACTTTCCAAACATTGACTGGGACTGCCATAGTGTAAAGGTTTAGACGGAGAGGAATTTCTTAAGTGTGTACAAGACAATTTTCTCATACAGTATTTGGATGCACCTACTTGAGAAGATGCAAAACTTGACCTACTCTTCGGAAATAAGGCAGGGCAGGTGACTGAGGTGTCAGTGGGGGAGCACTTTGGGACCAGCGACCATAATTCTATTCGTTTTAAACTAGTGATGGAAAATGATAGACCAGATCTAAAAGTTGAAGTTCTAAATTGGAGAAAGGCCAATTTTGACGGTACTAGGCAAGAACTTTCGAAAGCTGATTGGAGGCAGATGTTCGATGGTAAAAGAACGACAGGAAAATGGGAAGCCTTCAGAAATGAGATAACAAGAATTCAGAGAAAGTGTATTCCTGTCAGAGTGTAGAGGAAGGCTGGTAGGTATAGGGAATGCTGGATGACGAAAGAAATTGAGGGTTTGGTGAAGAAAAAGAAGGAAGCATATGTCAGGTATAGATAGGATATATCGAGTAAATCCTTAGACGGGTGTAAAGGAAGTTGGAGTATTCTTAAGCGGGAAATGAGGAAGGCAAAAAGGGGACATGAGATAGCTCTGGCAAATAGAATTAAGGAGAATGCAAAGGATTTTTACAAATATATTAAGGACAAAGGGTAACTATGGAGAGAATAGGGCCCCTGAAAGGTCAGCAAGGCGGCCTTTGTGTGGAGCCACAGAAAATGGGGCAGATACTAAATGAATATTTTGCATCAGCATTTACTGTGGAAAAGGATATGGAAGATATAGACTGTAGGGAAATCGATGGCGACATCTTGCAAAATGTCCAGATACAGAGGAGTAGTGCTGGATGCCTTGAAACGGTTAAAGGTGGATAACTCCCCAGGACCTGATCAGGTGTACCCGAGAACTCTGTGGGACGCTAGAGAAGTGATTGCTGGGCCTCTTGCTGAGATATTTGTATCATCAATAATCACAGGTGACGTGCCAGAAGATTGGAGGTTGGCAAAAGTGGTGCCACTGTTTAAGAAGGGTGGTAAAGACAAGCCAGGGAACTATAGACCGGTGAGCCTGTCCTCAGTGGTGGGCCAGTTGTTGGAGGAAATCCTGAGGGACAGGATGTACATGCATTTGGAAAGGTAAGGACTGATGCGGGATAGTGAACATGGCTTTGTGCGTGGGAAATCATATCCCACACACTTGATTGAGTTTTTTGAAGAAGTAACAAAGAAGATTGATGACTCAGAGTGATAGATGTGATCTATATGGACTTCAGTAAGGCATTCAACAAGGTTCCCCATGGGAGACTGATTAGCAAGGTTACATCTCATGGAATACAGGGAAAACTAGCCATTTGGATACAGAACTGGCTCAAAGGTAAAAGACAGAGAGTGGTGGTGGAGGGTTGTTTTTCAGACTGGAGGCCTGTAACCAGTGAAATGCCACAAGGATCGGTGCTGGGACCTCGACTTTTTGTCATTTACATAAATGATTCGGATGTGAGCATAAGAGGTAGAGTTAGTAAGTTTGCAGATGACACCAAAATTGGAGGTGAAGTGGACAGCAAAGACGGTTTTCTAGGTTTCCAACAGGATCTGGACCAGATGGGCCAATGGGCTGAGAAGTGGCAGATGGAGTTTAATTCAGATAAATTAACGGTGCTGCAGTTTGGAAAGGCAAATCTTAGCAGGACTTATACACATAATGGTAAGGTCCTAGGTGTGTTGCTGAACAAAGAGACCTTGGAGTGAAGGTTCATAGCACCTTGAAAGTGGAGTCGCAGATAGATAGGATAGTGAAGGAGGCGTTTGGTATGCATTCCTTTATTGGTCAGAGTATTGAGTCCAGGAGATGGGAGGTCATGTTCCGGCTGTACAGGACATTGGTGAGGCCACTGTTGGAATATTTTGTTCAATTCTGGTCTCCTTCCTATCAGAAAAATGTTGTGAAACTTGAAAGGGTTCAGAAAAGATGTACAAGGATGTTGCCAGGGTTGGAGGATTTGAGCTAGAGACAGAGGCTGAATCGGCTGGGGTTGTGGCGTCGGAGGCTGAGGGGTGACCTTACAGAGGTTTACTAAATTATGAGGGGCATGGATAGGATAAATAGGCAAAGTCTTTTCCCTGGGGACGGAGAGTCCAGAACTAGAGGGCATAAGATTAGAGTGAGAGGGGGAAGATATAAGAGAGACCTAAGGGGCAACCTTTTCACGCAGAGGGTGGTACATGTATGTAACGAGCTGCCAGAGGATGCGGTGGAGGCTGATACAATTGCAACATTTAAAAAGCATTTGGATGGGTATATGAATAGGAATGGTTTGGAGGGATATGGGCCGGGTGCTGGCCTGTGGGACTAGATTGGGTTGGGATATCTGGTCGGCATGGACAGGTTGGAACAAAGGGTCTGTTTCCATACGTACACCTCTCTGACTCCATCACTCATGGAGGGTATAGAAATAAACTGTGTGGTCGCGTCTGGAGGAGATTAAAGGTATAAAGGTTTGTAGTTACTGAAGGAAATTACATCAATCGGGACCAGCAGAGTTTACAGAGACTGAGTGCGTTTTAGAGACAGGAAGAGTTCATAGTCATCATTAGAAATGCAGAAACTAATTTATGAGAGAAGCAGGGTCACTCTGCTTTGTGCGCAGAGACAAGGAGGAGTCTAACAGCTGGAGGAGGTTACTAAGGTACAGAGCTTTTTTGTTGTCGTGACGGGGAAGGTTACAGAGATCATGAAGGTAGTAGGAGTTCAAAAAAGTCACAAAGAAAGGGAGGTTTTTCAGGTCTGGAAAGGACTACACTGACCAGGATGGCTTAAGGAACTGAAGAGTTGTTTTTCACAGAGAAGGAGAGATGTGACAGAACCTGGGATTAAAGGAAAAGGCAGAGACTTTGAGAGTTGTAGTGGTAGGAGGAGCTTACAGGGATAGGCAGGATTGTAGGGGCTGATAGAGATAGGGGAAGTGGTATCGATGAAACAGATAATGGAGAAACTGACAGACATAGGGAGGGTTCTGTGGAACAGATGAATTTGCAGACAAGATGGTGTTAATGAAGCCTGATATTTTTCTCATGTTCCTTGCCCAGCATTGTTTTTAGATTAGATTAGATTAGATTAGATTAGATTAGATTAGATTAGATTAGATTAGATTAGATTAGATTACTTACAGTGTGGAAACAGGCCCTTCGGCCCAACAAGTCCACACTGCCCCGCCGAAGCGTAACCCACCCATACCCCTACATCTACATTTACCCCTTACCTAACACTACGGGCAATTTTAGCATGGCCAATTCACCTGACCTGCACATCTTTGGACTGTGGGAGGAAACCGGAGCACCCGGAGGAAACCCACGCAGACACGGGGAGAACGTGCAAACTCCACACAGTCAGTCGCCTGAGGCGGGAATTGTTCCGACATCAGGCCCTCAGGGTTTGAATTAAAGTCCACTAACTCCTCCCTGTGCTGTTTACTGTGAGTGATCTTACCGGCCGCAGGATTTACTGAAGGCTCCAGATCTCCCTCTCCATCTCTCTCTGGCTGACCAACTGTCTTCAATGTGGTGATAGATGAGACAGGAATTGGGAATTCTGCTGAGTCAGGGACATCAGGAATACCTACAGGAGACAGAGAAGTAGACAGAATGGGAAATTAGACTAATGCAATGAAGGTTACACATGGAGAATGGCACTGAGTCCCACAGATATCTGGAAATTCCCAGTGTCTATTTCTGGCCTGTTCTGCTGCGTCTCTCTGGAGTGGAGAATGCTGTTGGCTCAGGATGTGGAGAAGCTGCAAAAGCGAGAGACGCTGACAGAGGCAGCAATTGGACCCACACACTGAGGAAAACCACATGGAGAGAGACAGTGATATCAGCAGAGTGCAGGAATGTATCAGGATCACACAATGGTATCATCAGAAGTGCTTCTGACCAGTGAGCAACTGCTACCAGTCTCAGGGAGGACTGAGCTATTTTATTGGGATAGGCTCCTCTGGTACCAGATTATGCACTGTGCTATAAACGGACACAGATGAGAAGGGGGACAGGTCTGAGGTGAATGGAAATTCCCAAGTCCAAAGAGAAAGGTTGAAATATTGGAACACCATGGAGATGTGGATGAATACCAACAGAAAGAAACAGTAAGGGACTGAGTTTAATTAAAATACTACATTCGTAAATAGATTTGTGACAGGAAATTATTGTTTAAAATAAAGTAAATGCCATTTCTGCCCCTAACAATTTCTCACACACCACAAGTGACATCACTTCCGCCCCTCACATCATCGCTGATGTCACACACTCAGTGACTTCTGCCCACGCCTACTGCCGTGTTTGCCACCACTTCCGCCCCCACCAACGCCGCGCACTTGCATTCTGCTGACACCACCCCCAGCTCTCACCATCACCATCCCTGCACCCAGAATCCTGAGGGGAACTTCACCCCTGCTCATGACTCCACCCCCATTCCCCCAACACCACACCCATTCCAGTTACAGGCTCAGTCCCCTCCCACAGCTCCACACCTACGCCAGGTCCCAGCTCCCAATCCAGCCGAGTTTCACCATTCCCCTGACCTCCCCCTCACTGAAGACGAATGATCAGTCGTCAGCAAAGGCGTCACCTTTATCTCCCTCCGTCCACACATCAATTAATTTAATACATGCTGTGACATTGAACACTTCTTCTGCCACCTCCGAGATTACTTTTACAATCAAGACTCCCACCAACCTTCCGAGGACCCCTTTGCTCACCTCCAATACACTCCATCCACCCGTGCTGGCCTATTACCTGCCTTCGATCTCTTCATTTGCAACTGCCGCTGAGACATTAACCGCCTCAACCTTTCTACCCCCTCCCCCACTCCAAGCTCTCACCCTCACAACGTACAGCCCTCCATTCCTCTCTGCTCCAATAGCGACCTCACCATCAAACCAGCAGATAAAGGGAGTGCAGTGGTAGTCTGGTGCACTGACTTCTACACCGCTGAAGCCATGATGCCAACTCAAAGACACCTCCTCCTACCACCCCCTCTACCATGACCCACTTCCCATCACCAAACCGTCATCTCCCAGAGCATACAGAACCTCATCACCTCAGGAGGAGATCTCCCACCCACAGCTTCCAACCTCATTGTCCGGGATCCCCCACTGTCCGGTTCTACCTCCTTCCCAAGATCCACAAGCCTGACCACCCTGGCCGACCCATTGTCTCAGCATGCTCCTATCCCACCGAACTCATGTCTGCCTACCTCAACATTGTCCAATCCCCCAGTCCAGGAACTCCCCACATTCGTTCGAGACACCTCTCACACCCTCCACTCCTCCAAGACTTCAGTTTCCCTGGCCTCCAACGCGTCATCTTCACCATGGATATCCAAACCCTCTACACCTCCATCCTCCATGACCAGGACCTCCAAGCCCTCCGTTTCCTCCTCTCCCGACATCGCAACAGTACCCTTCCACCGACACTCTCATTCGTTTGGCTGAACTTGGCCTCACCCTTAACAATTTTTCCTTCAATTCTTCCCACTTCCTCCAGACCAAAGGGGTAACCATGGGCACCCGTATGGGCCCCAGCTATGCCTGTCTCTTTGTTAGCTACCTGGAATAGTCCATCTCCCGTAGTTACAATGGCACCACTCCCAATGTCTTCCTCCACTATATTGATAACGGCATTGGCACCACCTCGTGCTCCCTCGAGGAGTTTGAGCAATTCATCAACTTCACCAACACATTCCACCCTGACCTTAAATTTATCTGGACCATCTCTGATACCTCCCTCCTCTTCCTGGACCTCTCCATCCCCATTAATGACAACCGACTTAACACTCGACATGTTTTATGAACCTACCGACTCCCACAGCTACCTAGATTACACCTCTTCCCAGACTACCGCCTGCAAAATTACCAACCCGTATTCCCAATTCCTCCGCCTCCGCCGTACCTGTTCCCAGGAGGGCCAGTTCCACCACAGAACACACCAGATAGCCTCCTTCTTGCGAGATCGCAATTTCCCTTCCCACGTGGTAAAAGATGCACTCCAACGCATCTCGTCCACATCCCACACCTCCGCCCTCAGATCCCATCCCTCCAACCATAACAAGAACAGAACACCCCTGGTGCTCCCCTTCCACCCTACGAACCTTCGCATAAACCAAATCATCCGCCGACATTTCTGCCACCTCCAAACAGACCCTACCACGAGGGATATATTTCCCTCCCCATCCCTTTCTGCCTTCCGCAAAGACCGTTCCCTCAGTGGCTACCTGGTCAGGTCCACTCCCCCCAAAATCCCACCCTCCCTTCCTGGGACCTTCCCCTGCCACTGCAGAAATTGCAAAACCTGCGCCCACACCTCCTCCCTCACCACCATCCAAGGCCGCAAAGGAGCCTTCCACATCCAAAGTTTTACCTGCACATCCACCAATATCATTTATTGTAACCGTTGGTCCCTAACAGTCTCCTCTACATTGGGGAAACTGGACACGTCCTCGCAGAGTGCTTTAGGGAATATCTCTGGGATACTCGCACCAATCAACCCCACTGCCCTGTGGCCCAACATTTCAACGCCCCCTCACACTCTGCCGAGAACATGCAGGTCCTGGGATTCCTCCACCGCCGCTTCCTCACCACCCGACACCTGGAGGAAGAATGCCTCACCTTCCGCCTTGGAACACTTCAACCCCAGGGCATCAATGTGGACTTCAACAGTTTCCTCATTTCCCCTTCCCCCATCTCACCCCACCTCCAGCCTTCCAGCTCAGCCCCGCCCTCATGACTTGTCCTAATGGCCTATCTCCCTTCCCACCTATCCATTCCACCCTCCTCTCTGACCAATCACCCCCATCCCCTCCCCCATTCACCCATTGTACTCTTTGCTACCTTCCCCCACCCTCCTCTCTGACATATCACTTTCTTCCCCACCCCATTCACCTATTGTACTCTATGCTACTTTCTCCGCATCCCACCCCCCTCTCATTTATCTCTCCACTCTGCAGGCACCCTGCCTCTATTCCTGATGAACGGCTTTTGCCTGAAACGACAATTTTCCTTTTCCTCGGATGCTGCCTGACCTGCCGTGCTTTTCCAGCACCTCTCCAGTCTAGACTCTGGTTTCTAGCATCTGCAGTCCTTGTTTTTATCTTATTGGAGGAATAGACTACCGAGATAAGGCATGTTGTGGACACTGAAGCAAGTTACAGGGATAGGGATGGTAGTCTGGAATGCAGTACATTTCAAATACGTGGAGGGACTATCGGGAAGGGAGGAGGTGACAGCGATAGGATCTGTTATAGGAATTAAAAATTATTGAAGACACAAGACATGCCACAGATACAGTGTTGCAGAGTAGTGAGTCTTAGTACAACAGAACTTACATTGGGGTGGTGACTGAGCCTAGGGTGTGAGTGTGTGTGTGTGTATTGTGCTCCCCTTCAGCACTATATCTGTGTCATGTTGTGTTAACAGATGTTTGGAGCCGTCTCATTGTCCTTTGCTCTGTGCACTGTGGGAGACCTTACCTCACTACAGGATTTATTGAAGGCTCCAGATCTCCTTTCCCTTTGTCTCTCTCTAGCAGACCAACTGCATTCAATGAGGTGATGGACGATCCACCCAGCAGCTGGGAAGGCTATTGAGTCAGGACCTTCCTGAGTACCTACAGGAGACAGAGAAATAGACAGAATGGGAAATTAAACAGATGCAGTGAGGGTTACACATGGAGAATGGCACTGAGTCCCACAGAGATCTGGAAAACGGAGCGATATTAAGTAATAGTCCCAGATTGCTGGAAGATTTCAGGATCACACAGTCATGTTGGAAGAATGGGTTTAGCTTCATGAGGTCCTGGTATCAGTGCTCAGGGATGAGCACCCAGTGAGCAGGTGAAGTAATGGCCTCGTGGTATTATTGCGACAGAATGTATCCAAAACCTCAGCTAATGTTCAGGGGAGGCAGGATTGAATCCCGCCATCTGAAAAGCAGACATTTGAAATCAATAATTTTAAAAATAATAATTAACAATCCACAAATAAGTATGAAACCATTACTGATGTTCAACAAATACAAACACTTGTCCATTAGAGAAGGACATCTGCTCATCGTCACGTGGTCTGCATGACATACCGACAGCAAAGTGTTTGCCTCTCAATTACCCTCTGAAATGGCTGTTCAAATTACTCAGTTCAAGGGCAGCTAGGGCTGGGCAAGAAAGGCAGGTCAGCCAGAGACACCCACATCCCACACCTGATTTTTAAAAAATCCATTAGGATCGTCCCACTGGAACTGTGCTGGAACCAGTGTCCCGGCCAACCATGTCGGTATGTTTATGGAGAAGGCTTTAAACTGACAGAGAGGATGCAGGAACAGGTATCAGGTGAAAGGAGCTTCCCAAATCCAAAGAGAAAATGTGAAGTATGGGAGCAGCTTGGGAATGTGACTGAAGACCAGCAGAAAAGAACAGGATGGGGCAGTGTTTAACTAAAATTGTATATCAGGAAATCGGCTTGTGACAGGAAATTGTGGAAGAGAGTAAATTATTTTTTTTTTGAATGGACAACGTTGCTGCAATAAGGTCGATGGATTTGTGACACAGAGATAAAAGAGATTTAGACACCAGGGAGACATGGATACAGGGTGAACAACAATATTCAGTGGTTCACAATCTTGTGCAAACTCAGTCAAACTGGGCAACGTTAACAATAATGGATAACAAAGGCATTACAGAGAAAGCATTTGGCCTCAGATCATGAAGTAGAGTCGGTCTGAATGTAAATACTGGATGCTACTTACCAAGGACACAAGCAGCAGTAAAGTTTTAGCCACCGAACAGTATTTCATTCCTCATCACTGCATTAACCAGGAACGCATTGGATCTTTTGAAAAAAGGCATTGTGAGAATTTTGGAAAACTTCAATATTTGTATAATCTGGGACAATCACACGGTCAGCATTGATATTGGAAGGCGTTCAGGGAATTTTTTTTCAGTGTTTCTTTGAAAAACACATTGTGCAACTGTTAAGGGACATAACTATCGCAGAGCGACCGTGTAATGAAACTTAGTGAATGAGTAATGTCACCTGGAGAGATCCTCTGGGAAATTGTGATAAAGTGCAGTTTAAAGAAATATAAAGATTTAAAGTCAATCACAGAAAGGACAAGCTACAACTAGAAACAAAATCAGCCAATTACATGAGTTGGAGAGGAGAACTGAGCAAGGTAAACAGGCTAAACAGACTGAAATATGTGCCTGTAAATGAACAGTGGAAACCATTTGAAGGAACAGTGTAAATCACTCAACAAAAGGACACTCCATTGAAACAGTAAAAACCTCAGCAAGAAATTCCCACTGATCCCTCACTCAGGACAAAAGGGATCATACTAGATTATGATGCTGACAAGATCGCCAAAAAGTTTTTAAAATCCTGAAGTGAGAGTGTGCTTTGGGAGTAAATGTTAATGGATTGGAATGGGTCTGCTCGCAGGAGGAGGGTTATGGGAAGGGGAACCATTGTCAGGGTTTATTGACACGATAGTAATAGGGAGAGGTGAAGGTGCTGGAGGTGGTGAGAGTGTTACAGAGAGTGGTCAGGGCCTGAATGGTGTTACAAAGCCAGTACGGATTGCTGTAGCTGGAGGGGTTTGCAGAGGTAGGGAGGGACACATGTGTTTTTATTTATTCATTCATGGGATGTGGGTATCACTGATTGGACTAACATTCTTTGACCCAACTGCTAATTACCCAGAGGGTAGCTCAGAGTCAGCCATATTGCTGTGGGTCTGGAGTCACATGTTAGCCAGACCAGGTTTGAATATTTAAGGTTCTTCCCTAAAGGAGGTAAGTGAACCCCATGAGTTCTTCTGACTGATCAACAATGTTTTTATGGTGGCCCCACCAATGCCTTGTACAGATACAACATGACATCCCAACTCTTACTCTTAATGCTCTCCCCAATGAAGGGAACCACCCCAAACTCCTGCTTCACCAGCCTGTCTGCCAGTGACACCACATTCAATGAACTGTGTACCTGCATCCCTGGGTCACTGACTGACGACACTACCCAGGGTCCGAACATTAACTGTACAAGTCCCACCCTGGATTGTTTCACCAAAATGGCACACTTCACATTTATCTAATTAAACTCCATCGGCTATTCTTCAGCCCACTATCCCAGCAGTACTGTTAATCTTGTTGTATTATATATAATCTACTCCACTAACCACTTTACCACCAATGTCAGTGTCACCCATGAAGCTTACTTGCCAGGAAACCAATATTTCCATCCAAACCATTTATCCAAATTACAAACAACAGGGGTCCCACTACACCGTTGGTCACATGCCTCCCGTCAGAAAAAACATGCCCCCTTCACCCTCTGGCTCCTACCATCAAGTAATTTTTGTATCGAGTTCACTAGCTCCTCCTGAATGCCCTATCCTCTTACACTGATCTGAGCTTATTACCCAGTTTACCAGACAGAACGTAGAACACAGAACAGTACAGCCCTTCGGCCCTTCGGCCATGATTTCATGCCAAATTTTTATCCAACTGTAAGATCAAACTAACCTACATACCCTTCATTTTACTATTATCCATGTGTCTGTCCAAGAGTCTATTAAGGGTCCCGAATGTGTCTAATTTTACTCCCACCATTGGCAGTCCATCCAACCACCTACCATCTCTATCCTCAGATCCATCCTCTATTCACCTTAAAATTATACCCCTTTGTAATAGCCATTTATGCCATAGGAGGAACGGTCTGTGACAATTCACTCTCTCTGTGCCTCTCATCACCTTGTTCACCTCTACCAAGTCGCCCCGCCCCCTTCTTCACTCCCATGAGGAAAGCCTTAGCTCCCTCAAACGTTCTTCATAAGAACTGCCCTCCATTCCAGGCAGCATCCTGGTAAATCTCCTGTGTACGCTCTCTAAAACTTGCACATCCTTCCTGTAAAGACGGGACCAGAACTGAAACACAATATTCCACGTGTGGTCTCACCAGGACGCGATAAAAGATGCAGTAAAACCTCACGGCTCTTAAAATCAATCCCCTTCTAAGGAAAGCCAACACAACATATGCCTTTTTAACAACCCTATCAACGTGCGTGGCAACTTGAGGGAATAATGGATATGCACCCCATGATCTCTCTGTTCCTCTGCACTGCCAAGTATTCTGCCTTTCACCCTGTATTCTGTGTTCAAATTCGACCTTCCAGAATTAATCACTTTACACTTTTCCAGCTTGAACCCCATCGGTCACTTCCAGCCCAGCTCTGTGTCCTGTCAATGTCTCATTGCAACCTACAACAGCCCTCCACATTCCCCACCACTCCACCAACCTTGGTGTGATTGGCAAACTTACTAACCCACTCTCCAACATCCAAATTCAAGTCATTTAAAAAAAATCACAGAGAGCAGAGTCCCAGAGCCGATTGTTACAGAACCCCACTGGTCACTGAGCTCCAGGATCAATACTGTCCACCTGCTGCCTACTCTGTCTACTCTGGGGTATCCAAGCCTGTATCCACACAGACTTCCCTGTATCCATAATCATCCTTCTTTTTTTTAAATGAGCCATCAACGTATTCTGACATATCCTCAAAGAATTCAATAAGATTTGTGAGGCATGACCTGACCCCTTACAAACCCATTCTGACCGTGGCTAGTTTAATTATGGTTTTCCAAGTAGTCATAAATCCTGTCTTTAGAGTCCTCGCCAGTAATCTGCACACCACAGACATTCGACCAAATCTGTAATTCCCAGAATTCTACTTCCGTAATATGGTCCAGACTCTACTAATCTTCCCTCCTCTGCCATGTTCCCCAGAAGGGCACTGGAGGGTGGTGGGGATTACAGAGATAGGGAGGGATATCAGGATAGGAGGATATTGCAGGCATTAGGAGGGTTGCAATACCAAAAGGAGGCTTCAGTAATTGTGAGGTTTCATGGTGATGGAGGGAGGGAGGGAGGGAGGATCGTAGGGAAATGAGAGGTTTCACAGTTTAGGTGTTTTGTTCGGGCTGCAAGAGGTTACTGAGTTGGGGAGGGTGTAAGCACTGGTGGATATTACAGAAACATGTGGTTTTGGTTGCAATGCATGAAGAGGATTCAGGAAGCTGGAGAGTATGGGGTCTGAACGAGGTTACACAGAGAAGAAGGACCATAGACCCACAGGAGGTTACAGAAATGTGGAGAGCTATAGGACCTGCAGGAGTTCATGGAGTTGGGAATGTTGGGAGGGATGGAGAACCTTACAGCGATAAGGATGTTAGTAGGACAGGACTGGATCACCGACAGGGAGTGGTTTAGGGAGCTGAGCAGATTACAGAGATAAAGATGTTTGTTTCGACTGGAAGAACAAACAGAAATATGCAGGGTAGTCGTGACTGGAGATGTTAATGGATTTTACGGAAGGCTTAGATTCTAGGGGTTATGGAGGCTGTGGAATCTGGATTTCGCTTCAGAGATTGGGATAGCAATTTTGGTTGGAGACAGTTTCGCAGATAAGGGAGCATAGCACAACAGGAGGAAGTTGTCGGGGAGGGTGACGTTTAAACAGATAGTGGTGTAAGAGGTGGACAAGGTTATGGAGATGGGTAGATGGTGGAGACACAGGAGGAGCTTACATTGACAAGGGTGGGAGGAGGGTGTTAAATAGATAGTGGGTTTGGTGGGAACTGGATTGGGAGAGGCACAGGCATGGAGTGAGTTCGACAGATCAGGATTACTGCAGAGACCTGAGAGGATTACACAACGAGGAAGCTTACATCAGCAAGGAGTGTTTTAGAGTCTGGAGGAGATTACAGTGTTAAGGAGAATATTGGGGATCAGGCCAGGTGTAAGAGACGGTGATGGTTGACAGGGCTGGACAATAACCTGAATAGAATCACCATAGCGTGGAACCAGGCCGTTCGGCACAGCCAGTCCATTCCAAATCTCTGAAGAGCATCTGACCCAGACCGACCCCTCTACCTGTACATCAAACCCTGCATTTCTCGTGGTGAACTTACTTCAACCACATATTCCTGAATACTACAGTCAATTTATGATGGCCAATTCACTGATGGTGCAAATTGTGGACACACACAGCAATACAGCGACAATCAACCACACACAGTGAGGGAGATACCCGCAGACACACAGCGAGGGAAGGACATGCACACACAGTGAGGGGGATACTCGCAGACACACAGTGAGGGAAGGACATGCACACACACGCACAATGAGGGGGATACACACAGGCACACAGCGAGGGAAGGACATGCACACACACACAGTGAGGGGGATACACACAGACACACAGCGAGGGAAGGACATGCAAACACACAAAGTGAGGGGGATACACACAGACACACAGTGAGGGAAGGACATACAAACACACACAGTGAGGGGAATACACACAGACACACAGCGAGGGAAGGACATGCAAACACACAAAGTGAGGGGGATACACACAGACACACAGCGAGGGAAGGACATACAAACACACACAGTGAGGGGGATACACACAGACACACAGCGAGGGAAGGACATGCACACACACAAAGTGAGGGGGATACACACAGACACACAGCGAGGGAAGGACATACAAACACACACAGTGAGGGGGATACACACAGACACACAGCGAGGGAAGGACATGCACACACACAGTGAGGGGGATACTCGCAGACACACAGTCAGGAAAGGACATGCACACACACACAGTGAGGGGCATACACGCAGACACACAGCGAGGGAAGGACATGCAAACACACACAGTGAGGGGGATACACGCAGACACACAGCGAGGGAAGGACATGCACACACACACAGTGAGGGGGATACACACAGACACACAGCGAGGGAAGGACATGCACACACACACACACACACACACACACACACACACACAGTGAGGGGGATACACACAGACACACAGCGAGGGAAGGACATACACAGACACACACACACACACACACACACACACACACACACACAGTGAGGGAGATACACACAGACACACAGCGAGGGAAGGACATGCACACACACACACACACACACAGAGTGAGGGGGATACACACAGACACACAGCGAGGGAAGGACATGCACACACACACACACACGCACACACACACACACAATGAGTGGGATACACACAGACAAACAGCGAGGGAAGGACATGCACACACACACACACACACAATGAGGGGGATACACACAGACACACAGCGAGGGAAGGACACGCACACACACACAGTGAGGGTGATACACACAGACACATAGCGAGGGAGGGACACACACACGCAAATCGAGGGAGGGGACTCAAACAGCGAGGAAGGGACACACACACAACGAGGGAGGGACACGCACATACGAAGCAAGGGAGGGACACGCACACACGCAGCGAGGGAGGGACACGCACACAGCGAGGGAGGGACATGCACACAGCGAGGGAGGGACACACACACATACAGCTAGGGAGGGACACGGACACACACAGCAAAGGGAGGGGCATGCATACGCGCGCACACACAGACACAGCGAGGGAGGGACACGCACACACATTGAGGGAGGGACACACACACGAGGGAGAGAGACACGCACACAGCAAGGGAGGGACACGCACAGACATGCAGCGAAGGGGAACACACAGACACAGCGAGGGAGGGACATGCACACACACAGCGAGGGAGCGACACACACACACACAGCGTGGGAGGGACACGCACACACACAGAGTGAGAGGGACATGCACACACACAGCGAGGGAGGGACACGCACACACACAGCGTGGGAGTGACACGCACACACACAGCGAGGGAGGGACATGTACACACACAGTGAGGGAGGGACACCACCCCGCCCACACACACACACACGCACACATTGAGGAGGGACACACACACAGAGCAAGGGAGGGACACGCACACACATACACACACACACACACACACACTGAGCAAGGGGGAAAACTCACATACACAGCGAGGGAGGGACACACACATACACAGCAAGGGATGGACACACACACAGAGCTAGGGAGGGACACACACGCACACACTGAGGGAGGGACACACACACACACACACACACAGAGTGAGGAGGGACGCGCACACACACAGAGCAAGGGAGGGACACGCACACACACAGCAAGGGAGGGACGTGCACACACTCACCAAGGGGGGACGCGCACACACCCACCAAGGGGGAACACACACACACACAGCGAGGGAGGGACACGCAGCGAAGGGACACACACACAGACACAGTGAGGGAAGGACATGCACACACAGTGAGGGAAGGACATGCACGCGCACATACACAGAGAGCGAGGGACACACACACAGTGAGGGAGGGACATACACACAGAGCGAGGGAGGGACACGCTGAGACACGCAGCGAGGGAGGGAGCATGGACACACACAGCGTGGGAGGGACACGCACACACACAGCAAGTGAGCGACACGCGCACATATAGTGAGGGAGGGACACACAGTGAAGGAGGGACAAGCACACACACACCGTGAGGGAGAGGGCATGTGCACACAAATTGATAGGGGGCACAGACACGCAAAGCGAGGCAGGGACACGCACAAATACACACACACACACACACACACACAAACAGCGATAGAGGGACACGCACATGCACACAGTGAGGGGGATACATGCAGACACACGGCGAGGGAGGGACACACACAGCGAGGGACAGGGACACACGCACGCAAAGCGAAGGAGGGATGCGCACATGTACACACACACGCGCACACACTCACAAACACAGAGCAAGGGAGAGACGCGCACACAAAGCGAGGGAGGGACAAACATACACACTTACGGTCAGGGGAATACACGCAGACACACAGTGAGGGAGGGGCATGCACATACACTGCAAGGGAGGGACATGCACACACCGTGAAGTAGGGACAAGCACACACATGTCGAAGGGGAGGGCATGTGCACAGAAATTGGGAGGGGGCATGCACACGCAGCGAGAGGGGACACACATAGACATGGCAAGGATGAGACACGCACACACAAGCTGGTCACGGACTCACACACACAAGGAACAGTCACACAAAGCGAGGGCGGGTCACGCACACATACATGCACACACAGAAACACAGAGCAAGGGAGAGACATGCACACACGCACACACAAACACAAGGGACGGATACACACACGCAAAGCGAAGGAAGGACACGCACGCATACACAACCACAGAGCAAGGGAGGGACATGCACACACACACAAGGAACCGACACATGCAAAGTGAGGAAATAACACGCACACATACACACACACAAACACAGAGCAAGGGATGGACACATGCACACACAGAGAGCGTGGGATACACACAGCGAGGGAGCGACACACAAACACACACAGTGAGGGCGTTACCTGCAGACACACAGC